>NC_071261.1:12879075-13014075 GCF_023375685.1 Ictalurus furcatus
AAATTTTTGATCTTTTCCATTTAATGTAAAAAAAACCGATGACTAATGACTTTATCAGACTCTTAAACTATTGACATGAAGATGTTTCTTTACTCATGCTGGAGAGAAACATCTAAATGACCTGGCTGAGTAAAAACCTCATTGTTGATTATGAAAATGTATGTAATTTATGTAACTTTTATGGAAGGAGTCTCCAGTGTCGGTGCTTAGTTTAGAAATCAAGCTCCATGCTTGATTTCTACCTTGAGGAGCTTCCATTTTTGGAGCGTGATTGCTCTGTGAATAACAGGGAACGTGTTTTGATGAGCTGAAATGGCACGGCAGCTGGTGAACGCAACACGAGTGCTTCATCTCGGATTATTGCAATTAGGCCGTAATTGGGAAGCTTGAGGGAAGTGCAGTCTGAGAGCATGCTGTTATCAGTGTGTATTAGAAACCTGAGGTCACCTTTAAGAGTAATCACATCACACTTTTTAACACAACATCTTCACATGGACCAGAAGTGTTAGACCATGCTATTCGCTATTATTTGGTGTTATTATAGATTACTTGATAAACATCTCATCTGATTTAATAGACTAGCAGACTTTTAGATTTTTTTTTTACTCTGTGTTTTTCAGCACTCTGCCTTTTCATGGGAAGCCACACTGATTTTTTTTTCCTTTACGCTGAGCCCCAGGTGGTGAAGCTGCAAGCCAATACAGTGACCTTATTTAATCACCCGAAGGTAGTCGGACCAGAATAGAGTGACATTCAGAAAGGACGGCAGCCTGTGGATGGCTTAGTGATGAGAAACGTGTTGACTCTTGCTGTGTGCGCGATTGAGGAAAACCGTGGTGTGATGGTGTGGATTATGGCTCTGTATTCCCAGTCTGGATGTGATATTTTGTCACGTAGCTACAGTGGAAGACCTGCGTGTCTGGTGTTAGCAGAATTTACAACAACAATTTTTTTTGTCTGTTTTGCCATCTTGAATTTTGGATATATATTACCAATTTGGAATACTATTTCATTTGGCAGATATGACCATTTTAGGCTGAATTAGCTGTTCCCTTTGCTTTGGAAACATAAACAGAATTTGGGTTTGAGCTATATTATTAATTTCATTTTGGACTGTTATCCAAGCTAATTTGACAAATATTAGCAATGGAGTTGGTGCTATATTTCCAGTTTATGCTATATTACTAAACAGGATTTAGGCTGTATAACATTAGCAATTACAACTTGGACTGAATTACCAGTTTGAGAGGTGACTGACATTTAGGCATTATTGCTGACGTTTAGACGTTAGGGTTGATGTTTGTACTATAGGCTGATTATGTTGGTTTTAAGGCTGATGTTTAGGCTTTAGGGCAGATGTTTGGGCTTTTTAGGCTGATGTTTGGTGCTTTAGGGATGATGTTTGGTGCTTTAGGGATGATGTTTGGTGCTTTAGGGATGATATTTAGACTTTGGGGCTGATGTTTGGACTATAGGGCTGATTATGTTGGTTTGGACTTTCTAGGTTGATGTTTGGGCTTTCTAGGCTGATGTTTGGGCTTTCTAGGCTGATGTTTGGGCTTTAGGGCTGATGTTTATGCTTTTTAGGATGATGTTTGGGCTTTAGGGCTGATGTTTGCACTTTCTAGGCTGATGTTTGTGCTTTTGGGCTGATGTTTGGGCTTTAGGGCTGATGGACGGGCTTTTGGGCTGATGTTTGTGCTTTTGGGCTGATGTTTGGGCTTTAGGGCTGATGGACGGGCTTTTGGGCTGATGTATAGGCTTTAGGGCTGATGTTTGGGCTTTAGGGCTGATGTTTGCATTTTTAGGCTGATGTTTGTGCTTTTTAGGCTGATGTTTGGGCTTTGGGGCTGACGTTTGCTCTTTTTAGGCTGATGTTTGGGCTTTGGGGCTGATGTTTGGGCTTTGGGGCTGATGTTTGGGCTTTAGGGCTGATGGATGGGCTTATGGGCTGATGTATAGGCTTTAGGGCTGATGTTTGGGCTTTGGGGCTGATGTTTGTGCTTTTTAGGCTAATGTTTGCGCTTTTTAGGCTGATGTTTGTGCTTTTTAGGCTGATGGATGGGCTTTAGGGCTGATGTTTGCACTTTTTAGGCTGATGTTTGTGCTTTTTAGGCTGATGTTTGTGCTTTGGGGCTGATTGTGCTTTTTAGGCTGATGTTTGGGCTTTAGGGCTGATGTATAGGCTTTAGGGCTGATGTTTGGGCTTTAGGGCTGATGTTTGCACTTTTTAGACTGATGTTTGGGCTTTAGGGCTGATGTTTGCACATTTTAGACTGATGTTTGGGCTTTGGGGCTGATCTTTGCACTTTTTAGGCTGATGTTTGGGCTTTGAGGCTTATGTTTACGCTTTTTAGGTTGATGTTTGGGCTTTGGGGCTGATGTTTGCACTTTTTAGGCTGATGTTTGCACTTTTTATGCTGATGTTTGGGCTTTGGGGCTGTTTTTGGGCTTTATTGCCAAACAGAATTTGTGTTGTATAATTTGTGACCTGTACCATGTCCACACTAATGGAGTTTCTGGGCTGAGAGCCTCAGCAGAACCAATTTAATGACCAAAATTAATGTCTCTGTTCAGCAGCAGTTAGAGGAACGAGTGAACGTCTGCTCTGCTCCATCTCCACTGGCAAAGACCAGATTCAGGATAATGTTATAAGCGGAGAGTGCAATCCTACTTGAGACCCTCCAGGAGTTACAGGAGTGACGGTCTGAAGAGTGAGCAGGGTTCTTTATCTCACTTTCACCGTCCCAGTATTTGTGCAGTCTGGACTGAAAACATAGCTCACTACCAGGAGGTATTTTGCTTTAAAGTTATACAATGTTCTCGAGCAGTCTTAAAGCACATTCTTCTGCATTTTTCTTCAGTAGTCTTATTTTATTTATTAGAGAAATATAAAATGTCATTGGTGTCACACCTGGATTTTATATTGAAAACCAATTTCTGCTACTAGTACAGTGTGTCCCGAGTTGTGCCTGTAATGACTACAAATCCCAGCTTAGCCGCAATGGATATTTCTTCACAAAGGGCTGAATTTCTCTGCTAAGCTTCACGCCGTCCAGTTTCCTCGGCTGAGCCCCTTCTTATATGGAATCAGCAGTGCCAAATCCTATCCGTACAACCATCTGTCCTTCACATCATATTTCATCTGAGTGTGAGGACATGCTCAGAATTTCCTGACATTTAAAAAAAAGAAGAAAAAGAAAAAGAAAAAGCCACACACACAGAAGTTGAATTGTTGCTGTAGGACATGGGTGGCAGTAATGTGTTTATCAGAATAAACCTTCTGGTTTTGTAGAAAATCTTATTGAAATTCTGTATTTTATTGAAATTGTACTACACGCCGGATAAAGGACTGGCTGTGATGCTGTAGGCGGAGCTTAAGGGTGATTGTCGGCTGTGATTGAATGCTTTCAGAGGCACAGCAAGACAAACCGATCAATGCTCAGTGACGGGAGAGTCAGGCTACAATGTGTGAATTAAAACACACACACACACACACACGCATTTCACCTGAGAGAAACCTTTTGTCTCTCTCTTTCTCTCTCTACTGTATCTCTCGACTGTGTTGCTCATACGAACAGGCTGTATGTGATGTCATTGCTGCTCCTGCCAGGTTGAGGCTCTGTGTGTGTGTGTGTGTGTGTGTGTGTGCTGCATCATCCATCTCCGGCCAGCAATCTGTACGGAGAAGAAAAGCACGATTCGCTCACACGTTCCTGCCTCACCCTTTCAACCTTAGAAACCATGGCAACCGAGAAGAGGAGGCAGTCCACAGGTCTTACCTGTCAATCACAGAGAACAAGGCGTGGCCTCTGTACCATTAGACATAGTAAAGGAGGCGTGGCCTTTGTACCTTTTAGTCATAATGAAGGAGGCGTCACCTCTGTCTGTTAGTCCTTGTAAAGAGACGATGAGGCGTGCTCTCTGTGCCTTAGTCCTAGCAAAAGAGGTGTGGTCTTTATAGCTTTAGTCCTAGCAAAGGAGGCGTGGTCTCTGTGCTTTAGTCCTAGCAAAGGAGACATGGTCTCTGTGCTTTAGTCCTAGCAAAGGAGGCATGGCCTCTGACCTGAGGTCTGTCAGTCCCAGTAAAGAAGGCTGACTCCTGAAGCATTGTTAGTGGGATTGTCTCTCTGTGTGAACATATTTTCCTCAATTTATTCTGGAAATGAAACTGAGCACACACACACACACACACACACACACACACACTTCTCTAAGCCCTGCTCAGAGACACGGTTCTGCTGAGCCCAGAAATCCTCCAGTGGACATGGTGTAAGTCCATAAACCCTGGGGTGTCCAGTGATGTGGACAATGCTTCTGTAACACGTGTGAACATTTACCTGGGCAAATCCAATAATGCTGTTTGTACGTGATTTTCACAGTGGAACAGAATTATGGAATTTTCTTCTTCTTCTTTCTTCTTTCTTCTTCCTTCTTGCTTTCTTCCTTCTTCCTTCTTTCTTCTACTTCTTCTTCGGACCATAAACGGCAGCTTCAGCAGACTTCCGAGCACAAACACTGACCAAAATAGGAATCCTCGTCCCTGTCTGGAGCTCCAGGGTAGTGACAATATTCTGAAGTGTCCATGATGATAATACTGTGTGTGTGTGTGTGTGTGTGTGGGTGTGGGTGTGTGTGGCATTGATTATTAGCTGAGACACAGGACATTATTCCTGCCGAACAGGAGGATGGGAAAACAAACCAGAGTGAATATCCGGTGCAAGAACACACTCCAAACACTGAGCTGTCATTATGTGAGTGTGTGTGTGTGTGTTTGCAGTTACAGAGCTCCTGCAATAAACTGAAGTGTATTATATGGCATGACAGATTGCCTGTGATACAACACACACACAAACACACACACACACACACACACTGACAAATCTGTAACTCTTAGTGTTTCAACTAGACCCAGAGAAAAAACTACACATTTTTGAAGTAATGCGGAAATAGTGGAGATGCCCCCCCCCCCCCCCCTTTTGTCTCCTTCAGGAGAAATTCATTCGGACGACATTTGATGGATTTTTAAAAAAGAAAGTAAGAAAGAAATGAAAGCCTTTTTTTCTCTTTCTTTTCAACTTCCGTTCTGGCTCACGAGCTTGCTTGAACACGCAGCAGCGTTATTCATCATACACACACACACACACACACACACACACACATACACACACACATACACACACACACCACAAACTTTTAATCCGTAATGGAAATTTCTTCCCTTTCTCTCGGTTTGTTTACAACACTCGTTCTCTGCATCAGCGGAGACGTTGGAGAGTTTTGACACTCGCTTGGAGTACGAGATGCGGAGAGAGCGACGCCACTGAAGCGTCACGTTTAAATAAACACATCTCATAGCCTCGTCACGGGGAAGAGAAGTGAGGAAGGGGAAAGAAACGTGGCTAAGAATAGCGATGTAACATTTCACTGTGTTGTCACGTGAGATATTATTACACTTTCATCATCTTCATCGTCGTTTTCGTCTTTGCAGTGCTGTTGAATCACTCGCAGTCTCACACACACACACACACGCACTAGCAGTTTTAGCATGATTTCACACCTACAGTATAAATCTGTCACAATTCACACCACAAAATTAGTGTAGAAAGCTATCTGGGTAAAGGTTAGGGGTGGAGTTAAGGGGCGGGTTTAAGTGGCAGGGTTTCACAGTTGGTTCATTTTAACTAACTATCATGATTGTTGTATTTTGATTTGTGTTTCTGATCATGTATTGTGATTTTTCAAGCAACGCATAATAAATGCTTAGATCAAAACAAACATTATGAAAGGAGTCTCCAGTGTCGGGGTGCTTACGCATTTTTGCGGTTTCTCTGTAACATGACAAGCTGCGTTGTTGTTGTTGTTGTGTTTGTTTGTTTCTTTTGTCTCATTAACTTCAAGAGAGAGAATAAAGAGAGGCTCCTGAGGGAACGACTGTTTATAGCTGCGTAAGTGAGAACAGGAACGAAATTGTCTCGCAACGTTAAGTGTAACTACAAAAATGGATAAAAAGTGTTCTTAAATAAACAGAAAATTGTAATCATTGTTAAATCGTTGTGGCATAAGAGGAATAAGACACTTGTTTTATGAAGATGCTGTTCAGTCTGTTTGCTGAGAGATGGATTTCATTCACTTCTTCCCTCTCTCTCTCTCTCTCGCTCCTTCTAACTGTCTGTCTGTCTCTCTCTCTTTCTCTCCTTCTACCTGTCTGTCTGTCTGTCTCTCTCTCTCCTTCTATCTGTCTGTCTGTCTCTCTCTCTCTGCTTCTATCTGTCTGTCTGTCTCTTTCTTTTTCTCTCTCTCTCTCTCCTTCTATCTGTCTCTCTCTCTCTCTCTCCTTCTATCTGTCTGTCTCTCTCTCTCTCCTTCTATCTGTCTGTCTGTCTGTCTCTCTCTCTCTCTCTCTGCTTCTATCTATCTGTCTGTCTCTTTCTTTTTCTCTCTCTCTCTCTCCTTCTATCTGTCTGTCTCTCTCTCTCTCTCCTTCTATCTGTCTGTCTGTCTCTCTCTTTTTCTCTCTCTCTCTTTCTCCTTCTATCTGTCTGTCTGTCTCTCTCCCTCTCTCTGTCCTTCTATCTGTCTGTCTGTCTCTCACTGTCTGACTCTCACTCTTCTCTCTCTCCCTTTTTGTCTTACTCTTATCTAAGCCCTGTCTGCCTGTTTGTGGGGTGTGTGTGTATGTGTGCGTGTGTGTGTGCGTGTGTGTGTACGGGTGTGTATGTGCGTGTGTGTGGGTGTGTGTGGGTGTGTGTGTGTGTGTGTGTGTGTGTACGGGTGTGTGGTTGTGTGTGTACGTGTGTGTGTGTGTGTGTGTGTGTGTTTATGAAGCTCAGATTAACAGGATGTTCTTTCAGCCTCTCTGATGATAAACGTGTCCCAGATGTGAACCCGTGTGGAACTGACGGAGTATTTACTGTGGCTTATGGAAAGTGTGTGGTGCATTACAGGAAAATAATCAGCGATGTGGAGTGATGAAGAGAAGTCACTGTTACCGGCCTGAAGCTGATTACTTTCCTAAACCAGCACATCCCACACATCTTTTATTCCTCTTACACCACAGCAATTCATCAAAGATTACAGATTTTTATTACTTGAAGAAAGACACACTTTTTATCCATTTATAGTTACATTCAATATTGGGGAAAGGGGTGTAATAATTTATTAAAGAATGATGCACTGTGTTTTTGATCTGTTTTTATATTTATTTTTAATGTTGTACAGTGCGCGTTTCCATCTTCACATTTCTACAGGAAGTATAAGGTTTGTATGGAAGTGATTTGGAGCGATAAACATTCCTCCATCACTCTGTTGTTCTCTCGCGCACGGTTAGCTGAAAGCTAGCGCTGCAGTTGTGGTTTGTAGCTGTGGTTATAGATGTGGTTGTAGTTGTATCTGTGTCTGTAGTTGTGGTTGTAGTTGTATCTGTAGTTGTGATGGTGCTTGTATATGTGATCGTATCTGTATATGCAGTTGTGATGGTGGTTGTATATGTGGTTGTAGTTGTGGTTGTATCTGTAATTGTGATAGTTGTAGGTATATCTGTGTCTGTAGTTGTAGTTGTATCTGTAATTGTGATGGTGGTTGTATATGTGGTTGTAGTTGTGGTTGTATCTGTAGTTGTGGTAGTTTAGGTATATCTGTATCTGTATCTGTAGTTGTATCTGCAGTTGTGATGGTGGTTGTATATGTGGTTGTATCTGTAGTTGTGGTAGTTGTAGGTATATCTGTATCTGTAGTTGTACCTGCAGTTGTGATGGTGGTTGTATATGTGGTTGTAGTTGTGGTTGTATCTGTAGTTGTGGTAGTTGTAGGTATATCTGTGTCTGTAGTTGTAGTTGTATCTGTAATAGTGATGGTGGTTGTATCTGTAGTTGTGGTAGTTGTAGGTATATCTGTATCTGTAATTGTGATGGTGGTTGTATATGTGGTTGTAGTTGTGGTTGTATCTGTAGTTGTGATAGCTGTAGGTATATCTGTGTCTGTAGTTGTAGTTGTATCTGTAATTGTGATGGTGGTTGTATATGTGGTTGTATCTGTAGTTGTGGTAGTTGTAGGTATATCTGTATCTGTAGTTGTAGTTGTGTCTGTAATTGTGATGGTGGTTGTATATGTGGTTGTAGTTGTTGTATCTGCAGTTGTAGTTGTATCTGTATTTGTGGTTGTAGTTGTAGGTATATCTGTATCTGTAATTGTGTTGGTGGTTGTATATGTGATTGAAGTTGTGGTTGTATCTGTGGTTGTAGTTGTGGTTGTGGTGATGTGCTGGTGTAATGGCGGCGTGGTGCAGTAAGCTATCTCGAGTTTAGCTTTAGCGGGGGTTAGCGGGACCTTCTCTCGACCTAAGCATGTTCCAGATGTGTGACAAGTGAAAGTATAAGCAAGTATAATGTACATCTTCATAGTTATATTTTTATTTATTAAAGAACAACACACTGTACTTTCTATCCGTTTATAGTTACTTTTACACAGATGTGTGATGAGTGAGCGAAAGTATTTACAGCTGTTTATCTTTAGCGCCGATAGTGGGGCTGTACACTGGGCCGTGCCGCTCGCCTCACGCCTTTTTTAGGTTATGCGGTACACACACTCCCTCTCTCCCTCTCTCCTTCTCTATCTCTGTCCCTTTCTGTTTCTCCCTCTCTCCGTCTCTATCTGCAGTTGGACTCGCGTCTCACTCTTGGGAATAAGAATAGCTGTATGTGTGTGCGTGCGCGCGTGTGTGTGTGTTTAAACTTAAAGTGGATCAGAACGTAAACACTGGCTGCAGTTTACTGGGTCGACATGATCGAGAGTCTCTGAGAAACCAGGAACGAGCCGCAACCTGTTTTACAGACACGAACAGCGAACAGCGTACACGCCTCGGAATAAAACCCTGCGTGCCGTCCCGTGTGGACGTGCTGTAACGAAGCCAAGTTACTGCCCCACCCCGAGGTCGATTATTTTCCTATAACAACATTCTATATTTCTGTATTAACCCCACTGTGGTATATTAGGCTCCGCCCCTACGTTTTGTACATTTAAATATTTAAATGAGAATATTGATCACACCTTACAGTGAATAGGCTATACATAAACACTTCATCTATCACTCTTTCTTTCTTTTCTCCATTCCGTTTCTTCTGTAGTTCCTGTACAATCACCTAAATCCAATATAACTATACATACATACATTTACATATATATATATATATATATATATATATATATATATATATATATATATATATATATATATACATTTTAAACATGAATCAGTTGACTGGATCAGTCCCACTGTTTTGAAATCATTTAATGTCACTTCAGTGGACTCGACGTCTGACATGCGAGATGTTTCAGTGTGTCATGTCAGCGTTCGGCCAGTAGAGGAGCTCGGACTCCAGAAATGTCTCGGTATCCTCCTGCTGACTCAGTACCTCCAACGTGTGTCACTTCAAAACTGATACAGATCCATCCGTGCATCGTGTTTCTCACACTAATCCTCTAACACTCAGACGCCATGACTGTCGTCTCTTAACGACCCATTTCTTCATCGACCTGCTCATTCATGCACTTAGCCGTTAATTAGTTAATGAAGTAATTCATTCATTAATGCACTTTTTTTTTTACACGGTCTATAGAACATTTTTTATATTTAATTAAAATTAGCTTTATTTTCCAGATGACTTCAAAAGACAAACAAACCTGTCGAACTTTATGTTCATGGTAGATGTAGAAAACAGAGTATTATACATTAGAAATAACATGAATAGTATAAACTTTATAACAGTATAAAAATGGTTTTAATGGAAAGCATTATTTAAAGATGATTACATGTAGTGGTGGTGCTTGAAATAGAATTAATCTACTTTTTAAAACCTTATAAAATAATATATTGATGTAAATAAAATGAAAACATACAAAAACATTGAAGTGTGTGTGTGTGTGTGTGTGTACACATATATAAATATAAATAAATATATATAAATATGTATGTATATATGTATATGTATATGGTATAAAAGTACACATTGGAGAAAACCACATTTATTTCTTATATAATTAATTATAGTGTAAAAACCTAAAACACACAGAATGGACAGATTATGTTGATTATGTTCCAGATGTGAAACTAATCAAATAATTTTCTAAAGAAATGTAAACACACGTTAAATGCAGCGTGGCTCATGTCCCTGTTCCTCAGAGGTGCTTTTTCTGAATTTACAATGATAGATAGATAGATAAATAAATAAATAAATAAGGGATGCTAGCAGCAGGGGGCAGAATAATCCTCCTGGAGAAAGAAAGAAAGAAAAGAAAAGGAAAAAGCCCGGTGTGATTTCCCTCTCGTCATGTTGCAGATGTGAGTGTGCTGTATTACTGAGGCATTTGCGCTTTCTGAGTTTCTCAGCCACAAAATGTTAATATTAAGGGCTTGAAAGCGCAATAGGGATCAACGCATCGCTCGGACAAATAAAAGTGTTAAAATCTAATATTATAAATGTGATTATACACAACCTCGAGCACGAGGATGACCCGAGGTGACTTCTGCTCGTGATTTGATGCAGCACTAATGCGTCGTGTCATGGAGGTTGTGCTTTTATCGACTCAGAAATGATAGTACAAGCCAAGGAGTGAGGATGCGTGCACACACACACACACACACCCGTCCCTGTGACTGCTATCTGACCGTTTACGTGCCAGCACATACATTAATCCCATAATGCACTGCACATTAACATTAACATTTGCTGTTTCCCATGTGTGTCACCTGTAGAGGAAGCGCTGTAACTCCACCAGCAGCTCCGTCAGCCATTTTCTCCTCACTGTCAGGTTCTCTCTGGAATCTCATCTGCTTAGGAAGCGTTGGTGACACTGCGTCCATACAGATGCTGGCACCTGATCAAATCAAATCAAACATCTTATGGATGTTAAACGATGTCTGAATCAGACATTTGATTCGTTGAAAAAATGAACAGTTCAAAAGAATCGACTCAGTAAACTGAATCGAATTGTTTAAGATCATATGCAAAATAGGCCACACCTCCTTTACTGAAACTGACACTCATAGAAGCCACACCTCCTTAACTAAAAGACACTCATAGAAGCCACGCCTCCTTTACTAAAACACTCATAGAAGCATGCCTCCCTTATTAAAACACTCATAGAAGTCACGCCTCCTTTACTGAAACTGACATTCATAGAAGCCACGCCCATTTACTGAAACACTCATAGAGGCCATGCCTCCTTTACTGAAACACTCATAGAAGGCATGCCTCCTTTATTGAAACAGACACTCATAGAAGCCACGCCTCCTTTATTGAAACAGACAGTCATAGAAGCCACACACTAGCATAGTGCTGTCTCATATGCTAAATGCTAGTTAAATGCTAGTGCATTAGCTAGCAGGCTGGTTATATCTTTATTTTCGTTGTATGGCTGTATTTAAATGGACGACTGTCACCTGTTAGCATGAACGTTAAAAACGTGGAAATACCATTAGCTGGGTTGTTTTCTGTGACCGCGCTAACAGTCAAATGGCTAGCGGATACGGATCGTGTCACTGTGGTACACTGTTATCATAATATGTGTTAATTAGCCTTTTGATATCTACTTCAAAAAAGTTCAGCACCTTTATTTTGTAAACAAACACTAGCGTTCAGAATACAGCAGACAGTGTGTGTATTTGTGTGTGTGTGTGTGTGTGTGTGTGTGTGTGTGTGCGGTGACTGCTGGTCTGGGCGTGTTTGTGTGTGGTTTGTAATGTCGATACTCGACGAAGTGTGAGTGGAAGCTAATGGGCTGGGAAGTGCTGTCAGTGGTGTGTGTGTGTGTGTGTGTGTGTGTGTGTGTGTGTGTGGGAGGAGAGGTTAATTGTATATTAATGTGGAAACCTGTATTAATGTACAGGGTGTAGTTTTTTCCTGTGGAGGAGTCTTGTGTGTGTGTGTGTGTGTGTGATTGCTTTGTCTAATTAAATATGCATAAAGTAACATTATTTAATGGTGCATACATGAGGTTTATAAAGAAAAGTCACATGTATATCCTAATGACACACATTGTGTGTGTGTGTGTGTGTACAGTACGTATATCAGTGGTCTAGCGTTTTAGGGATACATGAAGTGGGCGGAGCTTTCTTCAAATTCTCCTCTGTCCTGAAGATGTCGGAAATCTCGAAAAGCCACTGACACTGGAGACTCCTTCCGTAAATGCTAAACGAACGGCAGAAAACATCACCGTATCGTCAGCATCACGCGAGCCGCATACGTGGAGCGCCTGCGAATAGTAGCTGTCGCTATGGAAACGATAATGTATCACAACGAGCGCGTTTCACAAACACACACACACACACACACACACGCACAAATTATGGGGATGCCTTAATATGAGTGTCTGGCAGGCAGGATGCTGAGTAGTTGTGTGTGTGTGTGTGTGTGTGTGTGTGTGTGTGTGGTTAGACTCATGGTCAGGTGCACTTAAAGAGGCTCCATAAAAACCCCATCATCAGCCCTTGACCTGAGCCCTTCACCTCACTCACTCACACACACACACACACACACACACACACACACACACACACACACACGCGCACACTCAGTCGCTCGCACACTCATCCTCGGTGTGCAGCATGAAGAGACGCAAGCTGTCCAGAGTGGCCCGTCTGTGGCGCGTAAGTCTCTCTCAGAACTCAGATTTGTGTTTGGATTGTGCGAGAGTGTTAATAATGTGTGTGTGTGCGTAGAATCTGGATCCTGATTGGTCAGAAGGTGTTGATTAATTCTCTATAACAGAAGCCCTGACATTAGCGCAGGTTTAGGTTAATGTGCTTGTTCTGATGCGTTATCGTTTCTATAGCGACCGTTCGTTCGCAGGTAAGGTGTACAGCGGTCGCTACGGTGAACTTTGTGTGTGCGTGTGTAAAGTTTTTAATATTTATATATTTATTTCCTTTAACGAAGTACAGTAGATTTTCATGGAACAGTCCGAAGCGTTATGATTGGACGTTAGTCGCAGTGGTATACGAATATTTGATGTATTTTTTATTATTTTGTTAGCAGAACTCACTCGCACTAAACATCATGATTTTTAAGCACCTCCCCAAACGTAACATTTGACACCAAAATTAATATCTAGTGTTTTTTTTTGTAGTACTCCACACATTTCACAGAAATGAACAACATTGAATTGTTTTGATTTTTATTTTCACTGGAGTTTTATTTAACAATGGTTTAAATTTATTGCACTAAAACACCCGAGGAACTGGAATGTGATGTCTGATTATGTTCTGAAGAGCTCCGCAATCCTCACTAGAACATCTGAATAACTGCTGACTTTCTCTCCTTTCCGTGGAAAGAGGGCGGAGCCAATCTTTGGCAAAGCTTGACCAAGCTTCACCTTCACCAAATCACAAAATGGAGGTTGCTCATGAAGTGAGTGAGTCAGATTAACCTAGCGCAGGACGGCCAATCTAGTCAGTGAATCCTAATTTATGGAGTGAAAGCTATCCTAGTCAGCAAAAGCTAGCTTAGCTTAGCTGAGCTAAGGTTTAAAAAAATAACTAGCAAGGAAAAGCTAATGTAGCAAGCAAGTTGCGAATATTGTGAGAGAAGACTAGCTAAGACTAACTAAAAATCTGACCTAATAAATGCTGTGAAAGATAACCTAGCAACTGAAAGCTAACCTACTGAGTGAAAGCTTAGCTAGAAAGTGAACACAAACTTCCATCCATCCATCCATTTTCTATACCGCCTATCCTTCCATCAGGGTCACGGGGAACCTGGAGCCTATCCCAGGGAGCATCGGGCACAAGGCGGGGTACACCCTGGACAGGGTGCCAATCCATCGCAGGGCACAATCACATACACATTCACACACCCATTCATAAACTATGGACACTTTAGACACGCCATTCAGCCTACCATGCATTTCTTTGGACTGGGGGAGGAACCCGGAGGAAACCCCCGCAGCACGGGGAGAACATGCAAACTCTGCACACACAGGACCACGGTGGGAATCGAACCCCCGGCCCTGGAGGTGTGAGGCAAACATAAGCAAAAGCTAGCCTTTCAAAACGTATAGAGTGAAAGCTAAAAGTAGAAGCTAATCTATTGAGTGAATGCTAACGGAATCCTGATCAGTACTGAAAATGCTGATGCTAACGCTAATGTGCTGGTAGATCAGACATTAAATAGACCACCTTTCTTCTCTCACTTTTTCTCCCCATCCCTTTTGTTCCCTCGCTGTCCCTAACAGCAGCACTCACGCTAGAAAGATGTTTTTGCATCGTTTCTGTTCCACTCGGGTTTAATCATGGAAAATGCGCGCGCGTGTTTGCGTCTCGCCACTCTTTGTCACGTCCATTAGCTCTCGCAGATCCTCGCTAATGGTCTCCATTACCACACTTCCTGCTGTTTTCTGCGAGGGGAAACGTCTCCACTTAATGCGCAGAGTATTTAAAGCGAAAAGCCCGGCGTTGCACGCTCAGCTGTTTACGTTGGTAAATGTGTGCGGGTCAATACGCTACGATAATGACGCATCAGCGCGTCGATACGGAGCGGCCTGACTGCTCAAACGTCTTAAGGTTCACTGTTAGCATACTTAGCATACGTACAGTAGCATACATTACTTTAGTTTAAAAAGCAAGAAACTTTTATTTCACCTTGTTTACCATCAGGGTCAAAACAACCTGAACAGCAACTCTGTATTAAATAAACTTGTTTTTAAAAATTATTGTAGAAAGTAAAATACTGAAGAAAAACTTTTAACATTAGAAAAAAGTTTACATAAAATATTGTTTAAAATGGGTCTTATTTTAAAAACCCCAAACATTATGGGATTTCCATCTTCAAGAACCATTAGCTTCTATAATGCTAGTTCATGGGTTATGCTAGTTTTTTTTAACTATAATGGTAGTTTGTTTGTCAGTCTGCTTACTAGTATTTTAGCAACCTGTAATAATAATTTGTGTTTTAGCCTGTTTACTATAACGCTAGTTCATGTTTTAGCCCGTTTACTATAACGCTCGTTTGTGTTTTAGCCCGTTTACTATAACGTTAGTCTGTATTTTAGCCCGTTTACTATAACGTTAGTCTGTATTTTAGCCCGTTTACTATAACGTTAGTCTGTATCTTAGCCCGTTTACTATAACGCTAGTCTGTATTTTAGCCCGTTTACTATAACGTTAGTCTGTATTTTAGCCCGTTTACTATAACGTTAGTCTGTATTTTAGCCCGTTTACTATAACGCTAGTCTGTTTTTTAGCCCGTTTACTATAACGTTAGTCTGTATTTTAGCCCGTTTACTATAACGTTAGTCTGTATTTTAGCCCGTTTACTATAACGCTAGTCTGTGTTTTAGCCCGTTTACTATAACGTTAGTCTGTATTTTAGCCCGTTTGCTATAAAGCTAGTCTGTGTTTTAGCCCGTTTACTATAAAGCTAGTCTGTGTTTTAGCCCGTTTACTATAACGTTAGTTTGTGTTTTAGCCCGTTTACTATAACGCTAGTTCGTGTTTTAGTCTGTTTACTTTAATGCTAGTTTGTGTTTTAGCCTGTTTACTATAACGCTAGTTTGTGTTTTAGCCTGTTTACTATAAAGCTAGTTTGTGTTTTAGCCTTTTTACTATAACGCTAGTTTGTGTTTTAGCCTGTTTACTATAGCGCTAGTTTGTGTTTTAGCCTGTTTACTATAGCGCTAGTTTGTGTTTTAGCCTTTTTACTATAACACTAGTTTGTGTTTTAGCCTGTTTACTATAGCGCTAGTTTGTGTTGTAGCCTGTTTACTATAGCGCTAGGGTTTAGCGAATGACTTTGTTATAGTATTACAAACAAGTGAGTGTGTGAATTTGTGATGCAGAACTCAGTGCTGATTTGAACCTGATTGTGGAGTGTGTGTGGTGTTTTATCTGGGATTTGAGACGAGTGCATGCTCATCACTGAATGCTAAAAAACATCTTTTGTTGCTTGTGATGCGTCTTCGAAACGCTGTTAAAGATCAGACCGCTGAGCGCTCGAGTGCTTGTCTAGGGAAATGTTTATCTGATTGTGCGTGATCTCTTGGACTTTTCTTCTCAGTGCAGTGTTTTAAAGACGCCCTGAGTGTGTCTTTATGCTTGTGGTGTGATTGGGTGTGATTGGGTTGGATGCTAATGCTAATTCATGCAGTAAAAGTGCGGCTTGATTGACCTTATGCTCTCGTTAGTGTCTGAAACTGTGGGTGCGACTAATTTCTTTATTTGGGCAGCCTAGCTTCTTAGGTCCTCCCTCTGAGGATGCAAGAAACGGAATTGAGAATGGGAGAAATCAAGAACAAACATATTTACTGTCTAGCGAGTGTAAACTAATTCAGAGAGTGTAAACTAATTCAGAGGGTGTAAACTAATCTAGTGAGCGTAAACTAATCTAGCGAGTGTAAACTAATCTAGTGAATGTAAACTAATCTAACGAGTGTAAACTAATCTAGCGACTGTAAACTTATTCCGAGGGTGTAAACTAATCTTGCGAGTGTAAACTAATCTAGTGAGTGTAAACTAATCTAGTGAGTGTAAACTAATTCAGAGTGTGTAAACTAATCTAGCGAGTGTAAACTATTCTAGTGAGTGTGAACTAATTCAGAGAGTGCAAACTAATCTAGCGAGTTTAAAATTAATTTAGAGAGTAAAATATTCCAGAGAGATTTGTTAATCTCCAACTAATCCCTGCCTTTGTTTTGGTTTTTTAACACCCCGTTGTCTGTTATTCCTCTTTGTTGTTATTTTTGGCAAAGCATAACCAAAGTTAATAATTTTTATTTCCAAAGTCTCTTTTAATCTTCATCACAGAAGAACAGTAATAAAGTACAGAAGCCTCATAAATCATTGCATGATAGCGTTGTTTGCTTCAGCTAACGATCCTTTAACGAGTACTGAATCAATCTAGTGAGTGTAAACTAATCTAGTGAGTGTAAACTAATCTAGCGACTGTAAACTAATTCAGAGGGTGTAAAATAATTCAGAGAGTGTAAACTAATCTAGCGAGTGTAAACTAATTCAGAGAGTGTAAACTAATTCAGAGAGTGTAAACTAATCTAGCGAGTGTAAACTAATTCAGAGAGTGTAAACTAATTCAGAGGGTGTAAACTAATCTAGTGAGTGTAAACTAATCTAGCGAGTGTAAACTAATCTAGTGAGTGTAAACTAATTCAGAGTGTGTAAACTAATCTAGAGAGTGCAAACTAATCTAGCGAGTTTAAAATTAATTTAGAGAGTAAA
Organism: Ictalurus furcatus; assembly: GCF_023375685.1. Taxonomy (NCBI): domain Eukaryota; kingdom Metazoa; phylum Chordata; class Actinopteri; order Siluriformes; family Ictaluridae; genus Ictalurus; species Ictalurus furcatus. The sequence goes on from NC_071261.1 coordinate 12,896,300, forward strand.
ATATTCCAGAGAGATTAGTTAATCTCCAACTAATCCCTGCCTTTGTTTTTGTTTTTTAACACCCCGTTGTCTGTTATTCCTCTTTGTTGTTTTTTTTGGCAAAGCATAAGCATAGTTTATAACTTTTATTTCCAAAGTCTCTTTTAATCTTCATCACAGAAGAACAATAATAAAGTACAGAAGCCCCATAAATCATTGCATGATAGCGTTGTTTGTTTCAGCTAACGATCCTTTAACGAGTGCTGAATCATCCAAAAGCCTGAATGTTTTAAAAAACGATTTACAAATCTCTTCACGGCTCAGAGCCTATTGTTTACTCAGCTGAGAAGCCTTGACCAGCTTCCACTTTACATGAAATTACTAAACAAATTTGCAGTAGTTGGCATTCCTCGGGGGTTTAATTCGAGGACCGTCAAATTTTTTCATGTAGAAAATGAATAGATGTACATCTCGCATTCATGTCAGGTTTAGAGATAACCAAGCTGAGACAGGCTGGAACAAACCCAACATTTCTGCCAGTTACCAAGCAAATATGTAATATGTAGCATTCAGGGATAAATTTAGCTCCTTCTTGTACACATATTTTATAAATAAAATACATGTTTGATGTGAAATACAAGAAACTGGAGGAAATGAGCCTGAGTTTCACTTCAAAATCACTACACGAAGATATAAATGTGCAGTGTTGTTGAGAAGCCTTTCTAGGAGATATAAGATATGAAATATATATATATATATATATATATATATATATATATATATATATATATATATATATATATATATATGAGAAAATATTAAATAAATGCACAGAACAAATTTTGACCTTTTATCTGAAAAGTGTTTTGTAAAATTGTATTCTTTTTGAAAAGGAATGGTTGGAGAAATGAAAACCTGGTCCTTTTTACAGATAGAAGTTTATATACAAAATGTAGGGTGCTAAAACTTACAAGAATGCATATCATGTATCGTAGAAACGTTTTAAATATGATTTTTTTTGTCATCAACTCTAGTAAGAACAATAGCAAGTAAGTAGTAGATAATCGTTCACTTGTTATGGGCAGGGAATGTTGTGTTTTTTTTCTTTTTATACTGTGTTCTGGACGTGTTCTGGACTTTGGGATTGTCTTCTATGTAGCATCTTTATTTTTCCTGAGGCGCAGTGTCTCCTGACTTTCAGCTGGGACTGAATGTTCTGGTCACCAAATCATCAACTAATTTTCTCATTCCTTCTTGTGATGTGAACGACTCTTACTCACGACCGCACCTGAGACTAGGTAATGAAAATACCCTTGAATGACACCAGGCTGTAAGATTGGCTTCGTTTCTGTTCAGATTGTTGTAGCACACAGACGTCCCCCTGAGGCCTGGAGCTAGAAGACATCAAACGAGCATGCACAGAACCCAATCGCAGAACCCATCATGGCCTCCAGTACAGGGTTAAAAACTCGCCACCTTCAACTGATCTTTAACATGGACACTGAGCTAAAGAGCCATATGATAAAGATAAATATATATATATATATATATATATATATATATATATATATATATATATATATATATATACACAGACACACACACACATATATATGTATATATGTGTGTGTATATATATATATATATATATATATATTATATATATGTCAAATTCCAAATTGGTTTTATTTATATAATATAATATTTAGAAAGAAATACACTTGTCTAGTGTTTAGACGTCAGAATTTTTGTTTGCTGTTTACCTCTTACTAGGGCTGGGCGATACAACGATATAATATAAATATTCTGCCACAGTAGACTTTTCAGAGATATCTCTGGATCATTCTGTGTTTAACATTACCATTTTTTCTAACAATTACATTGGAAGCAGCTGATTTGGGTTTGGCCCTGAATTTTTAAGCAAAATTGTAAAAAAAATAAATAAATAAAAAGTTAAATATTTTTAATAGTTGCATGGCACCCCCACCCGCCCCCCAAGCTTTTTCATTGTTGGTACTTTATTTATTTACAGAAATCTAAATATCATGTATAAGGGGGAAAAAAAACATCTTTGAAAATGTCCTCTTACTTTCGTCAGATTAGCCACTGTACATTTTACGCGCAATTTACTTTTATTTGCTAATGCAGAATAAACGGTCCTACAATTGGGCCCTGAGGAACACCAGGTATAACGATATATATTTTTAAATTTTCCGACAAAACCAGAAGCCGGTCAAGGTTTCGTCTCCAAGTAAACGATGCGTCAGGTGCGGAGATTAAAATAGGGGTGTGTCTCAGTTACACTCGATTTGGAGTCCACTTGAGTGCATTTTTCTTGTGATGTATCATCTTGAATGAGGAGCGGTATTAAGTCCAGTGCCACTGTCTGACAGCTTAATATAACCACAATATGCCACGCTGAAATGTACATTTTGTCTGTAAAGACACTCAAACACACTATGGAATGTCATCTGAGGGCAATATTAAACATAAATATGACACTATTCTGTAATTGTTCATTACTCAGAGATACTGCTTACATATAGATACTGCTTACATATAGCAACCTTGTGAAATCCGCATAGGCAATTTACATAATCTGAAAACATGACCAGAAAATCGACACTGTGTGTGTGCGAAACCCGACTCTGAATACGAGTAACTTTCCCAGCGTAAATATTATCGTAACTTTTGCACTCAAATCTTTAGGGTTCCTTAATCTTTTCAGAGATTCTAGGGCATAATGGTTGACCGCCTGAGTACCGAACTAATGAGTGTTGTTGAGAACTATTTCTTAGCCACATCAGATCGAGCATCTCTTGAATCATAAATGGTGCAGGTGATGGCTTCGATGAGCACAAGAACAATGATGTCACGGAGCTTTGAAAGCTACGTGTGAACTTGGAATGGGGACTTCATCAGAGAATCTGGCTGTGTTTCAACAGCTTTTATCATGCCCTTGTCAACTTCCCCTTGCCATTAGCCTCAATTTAAGGTCTGCTCTTTTGCTTTGCTTGAAGTTTACCAGTCGACCGTTAAATGAGGGATGGAGTCATTATCACTATAGAAGCAGACGTTACCCAGAAGGCATTGCAACTGGATGTGATTTCCATTTCAAAACAACAAGAAAACGGCAGATGAAGTTCTTCATGAGTGCAAACAGCAGCGTTTAAACATTTTCATATTTCAGAAATATTGCATCAGAGTTGTGGTTTATGTAGCACCGACAGCTGATGGTTTTTTTTATTCATTTTTAATTTTATTCTGTTAGATGGCTGATAAGCTGACTCTAAACATATCTGGAAGCAAATCCAGAGTGTGAGACTGGAAAACATGTTTAAAAACGTTACATTACAAGACTTTATTAGTAAGGTGTTGATTCATTTCCTATAATGTTCCTATAATAAAAAAAAACGTGTGTGATTGTTTGATGTGGTGAAGTTTTCAATTATTTATGTAACATGTATGGAAGGAGTCTCCAGTGTCTGCACTTTGCAACAGTCGGAGGTTAAGCTGTAATTTTTCCGACATCTTCAGGACAGAGGAGTTCCTTGCTTTTTTTTTTCTTTCTTGATATTAAACAACTCTGGTCATCTCGCAATCAATAGCTATTCCGTCTGCCTCTGAATTCATTTAGCCCGCAGGACGAATAATTGCGTCTTAAATCACTACTTCAGAGTCTTCTTACCCGGTTTGCACATCGATTTAAAGAGGTCTAATGAGTAATCGCATTATTGATTCTCCAGGGCGTTCTTACCAGGGTTTCTCCATTCTGAGAGTTTAATAGAGTTTAAGAAGTAAACACCTCCATTAACTCTGCATTGTGCAAAAGGATCAGGTCAAACCCGGCCAATCTTCCCTTCTGCCGTGGCAACGAAGCCCATGATCTTTTCAATCACGGCCTTCAGGGAGGTAGTTTGGACTCGATTGAGTTTAGCAGAAGATTGGATAAAAAAAAAGTCCTTGGAAATTGCAGTGGAAGAAGGATAGTGTGGCGAATCCCAAATCCAAGGTCACACTGCGATATCAAGTATATAACATAAATATCTGTTCTGTGTCGGTTCAGATAGGGTTGTTGCTGCACGTCTCGGATTTTTATTCATTAAGTCTATAATGTATTTTGGCTGAATTCTAACATCATGTTTTTTCACTCACCTGAAAAATTTTCTAATTAAAAAAACAAAAACAAAAACGTCTTATCTGTTAAACCATGTTTAGGATTGAATATCTCCAGAAATATTATTATAGGCCGAGTGAAATTTGGTAGACTTAAAAACAAACTTGTTTAAAAAAAAAAATCTGTCTAAATGCTCAGAAGTCACCACAGAAGGCTAGATTTTTTTCTTACAGTATTTTCATATGAGGTCCTCGAAATGGGAAAGAGTGCAAAAATGGGCAAACTTTCTGAACATGAGTGATATTAGTGGTTTATAAACCCCACTTTAACAGATAAATATGAAAATATAAAGATTTTTAAAACATTATATTTAATTGATTTTGTGTCAAAATCTGAGGTCTGAACAACTACTAGAATTCGAGATATTGAGAAAAATACAAGACAGGTTTAAAAGTTTGAGCTATTTCGACATTCCCAGATGGTGATGTTGACTTGGTAGTAAGTAGACCCATGAACAATTGTGCGTGGGATGTTTAACGTATTGTCACGTTTTGTTCCAAGCTGCAGTTTTCTTCCATGTTGTCTTCATGTTTAAACTGATCTACATACGAGAATTATTTTTGCCTATTCGACTATACGTAGAGAAGGTAACCTGTTTGGCCCAACCCAGTAAAAAAAAAAAAGAAACCTGGAACACTCCGTCTGTCCAATTCGAATAATTTTCTCTTCCTGCTCATTGCTGTTGCGTTTAAAACCGTTGGTGTGTATGGATGCTCAGTAACAGCTCGTCTTATTCCCGGAGAACTTAAACTTTCCTATTTATTTTTTTTTCCCCACACAGCGACTGGAATGAGATGCACCAAACAATAACTGAACATGATACAAAAACGAAGGCATGAAAAGACTCTTCTTATGTGGTTCTGGAGCACGACAGCTCTTAACAACCTGGAGGACGAATGCGAAAAACACTTCAGCTGAGCTGGCACTTGAGCTGGAGGCTAAATGAAAGGAAGATATTTTCTTGCCGGCTTGCACTTCAGCGTAATGAGCGTATGTTTTGTTTGGCTTCTGCGATGAACCATCTGCTAATATATCGATATTCACTCTAGTAAACACGTTTTGGCTCCGGCCAATGGTTTGAGACGTCCTTCCTCGGAACTGTCCGATGTATCGATGCTGCAGTACGGCAGATTTACATTATATCTTGTTTAAAAAAACAAAAAAAAGTAAAAAAAAACAAACCCCAAGGCGGTTTACTGGAAATGAAATTTCGTACCAAATGTAGTCACAAAACAGTGGTTCGGTGCTTTAGGTTTGCCGCGGAATGTAAACATATAATTGAGTATCATACCTAAAGCACATCGGATGTAAAGTGAGGAAGAAACCTATCTGAATCTGTATTCCAGTTTAAACCTGAAATGGACATGGCCAAAACCAGAAGTTAAATCAGAAGTTTAAATTCTTTAAAATATAAATACGAATGAGCCCTATGTTGGATCTACAGTATTCCCCAAAATATACAAGGGTTCATATTTCATATAGAGTTTTATAGAGCCTCTGATTATTAGCCACACAAAAACACAAGCAAGGCCTCTGCACTTAGTTGCCACGACAACCACCATTGCGATCCAAAGGAAAAAACATGAATTAGTGTTCTATTAAAGGGAATTAAGAGTCTCTTAGCATGCAGAACGGACGTAACATAGCTGTATGTGACGGCACGGGAAGGTCTGATTCAATTTTTTTTTTAAAGCCACCATACACGTAGGCATATAAGAGACACTTGAGTCACTCTTGCTATTTGTCGTCCAAATGAAGTGACGTTCAAGTCAATGGAATTCGCCGCAGTTTTGCATCGTGGACTTTCGGCAGTAAATACAGTCATTTGCATCGTTGACCAATAGCTTTGTTTGGGTGATGACACGTGGTTTCTTTTTTCTTTTCACACTCTTTCATTCAGTTCAGTTCTATTTTATGCATAGAGTTTTTCACAAAAGACAAATATCTGTCGAGATTAATCTAATCTAGCTCACTTTGACCTATCTAGTGAATGTTTCCAGGTCTGTTTCTGGAGAACCTTGTATTTTTTAAAACATATTTAAAAAATTCTACATTTTACATTGCACCCTGGTGGCTCGGGGGTCGTACGGGACCGCTTATAGCTAAACAGCTCTGGCAATTGCTCTTTCATTTTAAAGCTCTGAGCACTGACTGACAACATCTTGGTCTTCAGTATAGAGACCGTCAGTATGCCACTCGGAACCGCACGTCGCTGCTAACTCATAACGCTTAGAAAGAGATGCGAGGTGGGAGTACATCCTGGATGGGACACCAGTACATCAAAGGGCACCATGCATACACTTATTCACATGTAGGGGCAATTTAGCCTGGCTAGTCAACCCACCAGCACGTTCTTGGGAGCTCAGTGGAAGCCGGAGAATCCAAATCTGTTTACTTGAAATATGTCTACATCCAGTACGCCTATTGTTTTTTTTTTAACCGAAAATTATTTCAGCAAATTATAGTACTGGATCAAATCTCTGCTTGGCGTTTACATAAACCAAAGCTGTCGAAGCTCTGTTTCCATATGCTCTCTTGCTGGATTTAACGGCAGGTCCCCGTGGAATATTATTAACACGCGCGACGAGCCACATAATTGTACAACGCCTCTGTTGTCATGCGCACACACACACACCTCCCTCTCATTAATATACCGCGAGCTCCCATCAGCGTTCGATTTGTACCTCATGAAGGTCGAATCGATGCACGTTCTGTAGAAATGATTCCTTGATGGACGGACACCTTTGTGCGATCTCTACCATTTTCAGACCTGTCACTCGTTAGCGCCTGCCTCGAACGTTCTAGAGACTTCCACATGATAGGAAAAGGGAAAACGCAGTGTGACGCATCTCAGGAAGTGAAACGTGTGTGTGTGTGTGTGTGTGTGTGTGTGTGTGTGTGTGTGTGTGTGTGAGTGAGTGAGAAGGAAGGGTGTCAGGCATATGCTAAAATTAGGGCTGAGTGTTTCAGCGAACCAAATAGCGGTAGTGAAGATATCAGCGTGTTCTTAGTGTAATAGCTTGATCATGAGAGACCTTGCAGACAAGAACAAGGTTGAGACCTTGAAGTTCAGCTTGGATTGATAACGGTGTAAATATTTCACAACGTATCAGATTTGCCGCATTTGTTTATGTAACGGCCTGCTCAGGTTTAAAACTCTTCCGCGTTTGAGATCTCGCAGGGTTGCACGTCACTCCACCCAAGTCTGAGGCTACGTCCAGATAAATCGGGATAAATCTGCGTTTTCGTTTTAAAGCGCCCTCTGTCGACATCAGCATTTTCAGACGTTTTCTAAAAATCGCTCGTCCACACTGAAACGCCTGTAAACTCTTACATCCCTATACTGTGCGTGTGTAAAAAACACCTGCGTCGTTTCCGTCAGACGTTTATTTACTTTCCGCCTCTTTTAATTGATGCGGCGAGTTTTTTAAAACGTATGTGCTGTCGACATTAAGCTTTTAACAAAGCTATCAAACAGGATAGCAGGCACAACAACTACAGTACCACATCCGACGTCCACCATCTTGTTTATTTTGAGCTGGACAGAAACGCTGTCTCGGTGTGGACAGAAGAACATAGAGAAAGAGATGCGTTTTCGGACATAGACTGATTCTGGGACCGTTTGGATTGCGAGACTTGTAATCGATTGCTGTTTCTTTATTAATTTGAACGAGACGGAGGCATATATATATATATATATATATATATATATATATATATATATATGTTTACATATATAAGTAGTAGTCTAATAAAATGTCAATAATTAACAAAGCTCTCAATTACTTTCAGTACCCGCTTTATCCTGGTCAGGGTGGCGGTGGATCTGGAGCTTATTCGCTGGGAACACACACTAGGAGCGATTGACTATAGCCAGTCCACTTCCCGGTGGGAGGAAACTGGAGAACCCGGATGAATCTCCACACGGAGAGTAACCTGAGATTTAACCGGAAACCCTGGAGCTGTGAGGTGGCAACTCCAACCACTCCAGTCAAGGTTAATGGACATCAATAGTGCTCCCAACATTAATAGTATGATGGGGATCAAAAGGATAACATTGAACTTTTTTCCTTTTGTTAAACGTGTAAAAGTCAGAAATCCGTCACGTTTTATAATAAAAAGTCGTTCACAAAAGTTGACACAAGTCGTTCTTATCACATTCGTTTCTTTAAGATAAGATATATTTAAATATATATTACACGCACACGCAAAAACAACTTGGTGGAAAATACAGTTTCTGTGGAGACATAGGCTAATAAAGTAGCTTCCAAAAAAGAGCGGGAATGAATCTGGCCCCGCCCACCGATAGCACCTCTGCTCTCTCACGCGCAGCTCTCTCTGCTAGGCAACCAAGCGCTCAAGCGTGATCCCACGCGCAGTTTTCCATTTCAGCTCGGGTAGTTACTGTAACGGTCGCTAGCGCCTGGTCACATCTTTATTTCTCTCTCTCTCTCTCTCTCTTTCACACACACACACACACACGCATTTCCGTCTGAAGCAGCGCGCTCATCTCCCTCACATCTCAGTGCCTCCATGACTTCGGCTAAGGAGCGCAGCGCGTCGGCTAAATCGCCTCAGCAGCAGGAGCAGGTAGGAGCAGAGCAGCAACCCCACCTGTCATGTCGGCTTCACCCAACACCTCTCCATGCTACACACCGACATTCCCATCACTCTGTCCTTCTCTTTTAGTCGATAAAATGCCGTAGCACGCACTACTGTGGCGAGTTTTCCTCGCAGCTAAACCTGTAAGAGGATTTTATATTTGTTAATTGTTGCGAACTCTTTAGCGTTTATTGGAGAAGTCGCTTGACGCATGCGCAAAAAAATAAAATAAAAAAAAGTGGTGAGATGTCGTTAAATACATTAATTTGCATATTGCCTTAAGGGTCATTTGCATATTAAACGCGTTACCTGTGGGAGGGGCGTTTTTCTGAAGGTGTAGAGTAGATTACTTTTATTAGACAGTGATGGACTCTTACAGAATTCAAAACAACTTAAAAAAATATTTTAACCATAAAAGAATAAATAGATAAATAAGACTACTTGTGATTGTCTGTGTTTTTTGTAAGGTCTTTTTGACTGATAGGTCTTCATGCAGTGGAGATCAGGGACGGGCCTTCATGCAGTGGAGATCAGTGATGGGTCAATGATGGGTCTTCATGCAGTGGAGATTAGTGATGGGTCAATGATGGGTCTTCATGCAGTGGAGATCAGTGATGGGTCTTCATGCAGTGGAGATCAGTGATGGGTCAATGATGGGTCTTCATGCAGTGGAGATCAGTGATGGGTCTTCATGCAGTGGAGATCAGTGATGGGTCAATGATGGGTCTTCATGCAGTGGAGATCAGTGATAGGTCTTCATGCAGTGGAGATTAGTGATGGGTCAATGATGGGTCTTCATGCAGTGGAGATCAGTGATAGGTCTTCATGCAGTGGAGATCAGTGATGGGTCTTCATGCAGTGGAGATCAGTGATGGGTCAATGATGGGTCTTCATGCAGTGGAGATTAGTGATGGGTCAATGATGGGTCTTCATGCAGTGGAGATCAGTGATAGGTCTTCATGCAGTGGGGTTCAGTGATGGGTCTTTATGCAGTGGGGATCAGTGATGGGTCTTCATACAATCCTGAACATTGATTGGCTGATTGGATGGTAAGTTTATGAAACTTTCAGTCAGTGTTTTGGATCCTCGTAATCGTCTTTAAGTAAAATGGAAATTTTCATGACAGGAAAAATCATACCATGTTTTAAAAGCATTAAGTGGTGTTCTAAAAAAAATCTATAAAATAAAAAAAAAGAGAGAATTGATTATTGATTGAGTTGTGTTGTGAATGGAAATGAAATCACATCTCAAGGTCAGAAGAAATTTCCACTTCTACTTCACCCTCAACGAAAGGTGCGGGCCGCGTTGAGTTTGGAAAAATAAGCGTAAAGGTGGTGCATGTGGTTGATAAGAATATTTATTTATAGAGAAGACGCATGTCCAGAAAACTTGGCGAGCAGCTGAACATCTTGCCAATACACCAATTATTTACACTTGAACTGTTTCCACGGTATTCCATATGAGCACCCGCACGTTACACTGGACAGATGGCGAACTGAACTGTAGCTCTTTATTTCACTTCTTTAGTTAGCGCTCCTGTCTGTCAGAGCCAGAGCAAGGCATCCTGCGCCTCCTAGCTATTAAAATCAATTAACCCAAACCGCCGCATCTGTTATTCACTGATTAATTTTCAGCCCATCAATTAATCACGCCTCTAATCGACCTTGTTTTCACCGTTCTCCGTTCTTGACCCGCCTTCTCCTGCTAACTAGCATGTCCTCTGGAATGAAAGAAGAAACGTGAGGATGGTTCGAAGAGATTTCTGGAACGCCTGGAACGGGATTAAAATAAAAAAAATGTAAAAGATAAAAAACCGCGTGATTAAAAGAAGGCACTCTTATCACGTCCTCTCAAGCTGCTTCTCACCCTCGAAGTAGGTCTCTGATGATAATGATTAGGGTTCAGGCACAGACGAAACAGCAGCCTGAGAATAGCTGTAGAAAACAGGGGGCTATTTTTGGAGTGGCCGTGCTGATAAAGTGGGTCTAATAGACGGGATTAATTGGGAGGCACGGTGCTGCGTTCGGAGCCGAGGTAAAATAGAACTGCGCCGTGAAGTACAATTATGAGCGATCGGTTCTGGTTCAAAGCTGGAGCGTCGGCGGTGGTGTGTTGGACGCACGTGAAGCAAAGGGATCATTTATAGAGTGTCGTTCTGGCATTATAAACACAGTGACGGTACGTGCGGACGTGTTTACGCTAGCTAGAAGTCGTAGCGACGCATAATAGCGGATTAAAAACAGCTGAAATGGTCCAGGTCCAAGGTTTCATCACGGATGCGCTGAACACATCAGTGAAGTCTAGTATGAAGAATTAGACCCCTATGTAGGGGTCGTGAGAGAGATGGGGAGAAAGAGAGAGAGATGGCAAGGGGGGGAGAGAGAGAGAGATGGGGGGAGGGGGAGAGAGAGGGAGAAAGAGAGAGATGGGGGAGAGAGGGAAAGAGAGAGAGATGGGGGAGAGGGAGAGAGAGATGGGGAGAGAGATATGGAGAGAGAAAGAGAGATGGGGAGAGAGAGAGATGGAAAGAGATGGGGAGAGAGGGAGAAGGGGAGGGGGAGAGAGCGAGAGATGGGGGAGAGAGAGCGAGATGGGGAGAGAGATGGAGAGATGGCAAGGGGGGGAGAGAGAGAGATGGGGAGGGGGAGAGAGAGAGATGGGGAGGGGGAGAGAGAGAGATGGGGAGGGGGAGAGAGAGGGAGAAAGAGAGAGAGATGGGGGAGAGAGGGAAAGAGAGAGAGATGGGGAGAGAGATATGGAGAGAGAAAGAGAGAGGGAGAAGGAGAGAGATGGGAGAGAGAGAGATGGGGGAGAGGGAGAAGGAGAGAGATGGGAGAGAGAAGGAGAAGGAGAGAGATGGGGGAGAGAGAGAGAGATGGGGGAGAGAGATATGGAGAGAGAGAGAGAGGGAGAAGGGGAAAGAGAGAGAAAGAGAGAGAGGGAGAAAGAGATGGGGAGAGAGAGGGAGAAGGAGAGAGAGATGGGGGAGAGAGAGATGGGGAGAGAGAGAAAGAGAGATGAGGGAGAGAGATGGGGAGAGAGAAGGAGAAGGAGAGAGATGGAGGAGAGAGGGAGAAGGAGAGAGATGGGAGAGAGAGAGAGATGGGGAGAGATGGGGGAGAGAGATATGGAGAGAGAAAGAGAGAGGGAGAAGGGGGGAGAGAGAGAGAGATGGAGAGAGAGAGAGGGAGAAAGAGATGGGGAGAGAGGGAGAAGGAGAGAGAGATGGGGGAGAGAGAGAGATGGGGAGAGAGATGGGGAGAGAGAAGGAGAGAGATGGAGGAGAGAGGGAGAAGGAGAGAGATGGGAGAGAGAGAGAGATGGGGAGAGATGGGGGAGAGAGATGGAGAGAGAAAGAGAGAGAGGGAGAAAGAGATGGGGAGAGAGAGGGAGAAGGAGAGAGAGATGGGGGGGAGAGAGAGAGATGGGGAGAGGGAGAAGGAGAGAGAGATGGAGGAGAGAAGGAGAAGAAAGAGAAGGAGGGAAGAAAAAATAAAAAAATAACCCCCACAGACCCCCCCCCCAACTCCAAGAGGGAGAAAGAGAAAGATGGGGAGAGAGGGAGAAGGAGAGAGAGAGAGAGAGAAAGATGGGGAGAGAGGGAGAAAGAGAAAGATGGGGAGAGAGGGAGAGAGAGATGGAGGGAGAAAGAGAAAGATGGGGAGAGAGGGAGAAAGAGAAAGATGGGGAGAGAGGGAGAGAGAGATGGAGGGAGAAAGAGAAAGATGGGGAGAGAGGGAGAAAGAGAAAGATGGGGAGAGAGGGAGAAGGAGAGAGAGAGAGAAAGATGGGGAGAGAGGGAGAAAGAGAAAGATGGGGAGAGAGGGAGAGAGAGATGGGGAGAGAGAAAGAGAGAGAGATGGGGAGAGAGGGAGAAGGAGAGAGATGGGGAGTGAGAGAGAGATGGGGAGAGAGAGGGAGAAAGAAAGAGAGATGGGGAGAGAGAGGGAGAAAGGGAGATGGAGAGAGGGAGAAAGAGAGAGATAGAGAGAGAGAAAGAGAGAGATGGGGGAGAGGGAGAAAGAGAAAGATGGGGAGATAGGGAGAGAGAGAAAGAGAGAGGGAGAGAGAGAAAGAGAGATAGGGAGAGAGGGAGATAGGGAGAGAGAGATGAGGAGAGAGATAGGGAGAGAGAAAGAGAGAGACATCAGGGAGAGGGGGAGAGAGAGGGAGAAAGAGAGAGATGGAGAGAGAGAGAGAGATGGGGAGAGAGAGGGAGAAAGTGAGAGATGGGGAGAGAGATGGGGAGAGAGAGGGAGAAAGAGAGAGATGGGGAGAGAGAGGGAGAAAGTGAGAGATGGGGGAGAGAGAGGGAGAAAGTGAGAGATGGGGAGAGAGAGGGAGAAAGTGAGAGATGGGGGAGAGATGGGGAGAGAGAGGGAGAAAGAGAGAGATGGGGAGAGAGAGGGAGAAAGTGAGAGATGGGGGAGAGAGAGGGAGAAAGTGAGAGATGGGGAGAGAGAGGGAGAAAGTGAGAGATGGGGGAGAGAGAGGGAGAAAGTGAGAGATGGGGGAGAGATGGGGAGAGAGAGGGAGAAAGAGAGAGATGGGGAGAGAGAGAGAGGGAGAAAGTGAGAGATGGGGAGAGAGAGGGAGAAAGTGAGAGATGGGGAGAGAGAGGGAGAAAGTGAGAGATGGGGGAGAGATGGGGAGAGAGAGATGGGGAGAGAGAGAGAGGGAGAAAGTGAGAGATGGGGAGAGAGAGGGAGAAAGTGAGAGATGGGGAGAGAGAGGGAGAAAGTGAGAGATGGGGGAGAGAGAGGGAGAAAGTGAGAGATGGGGGAGAGATGGGGAGAGAGAGGGAGAAAGAGAGAGATGGGGAGAGAGAGAGAGGGAGAAAGTGAGAGATGGGGAGAGAGAGGGAGAAAGAGAAATGGGGGAGAGAGAGGGAGAAAGTGAGAAATGGGGGAGAGAGAGGGAGAAAGTGAGAGATGGGGAGAGAGAGGGAGAAAGTGAGAGATGGGGAGAGAGAGGGAGAAAGTGAGAGATGGGGGAGAGATGGGGAGAGAGAGGGAGAAAGAGAGAGATGGGGAGAGAGAGAGAGGGAGAAAGTGAGAGATGGGGAGAGAGAGGGAGAAAGTGAGAGATGGGGAGAGAGAGGGAGAAAGTGAGAGATGGGGGAGAGATGGGGAGAGAGAGGGAGAAAGAGAGAGATGGGGAGAGAGAGAGAGGGAGAAAGTGAGAGATGGGGAGAGAGAGGGAGAAAGAGAAATGGGGGAGAGAGAGGGAGAAAGTGAGAAATGGGGGAGAGAGAGGGAGAAAGTGAGAGATGGGGAGAGAGAGGGAGAAAGAGAGATGGGGGGAGAGAGAGGGAGAAAGTGAGAGATGGGGAGAGAGAGGGAGAAAGTGAGAGATGGGGAGAGAGAGGGAGAAAGAGAGAGATGGGGAGAGAGAGGGAGAAAGTGAGAGATGGGGAGAGAGAGGGAGAAAGAGAGAGATGGGGAGAGAGGGAGAAAGAGAGAGATGGGGAGAGAGATGGGGAGAAAGAGAGAGATGGGGAGAGAGAGGGAGAAAGTGAGAGATGGGGAGAGAGAGGGAGAAAGTGAGAGATGGGGGAGAGATGGGGAGAGAGAGGGAGAAAGAGAGAGATGGGGAGAGAGAGGGAGAAAGTGAGAGATGGGGAGAGAGAGGGAGAAAGTGAGAGATGGGGGAGAGATGGGGAGAGAGAGGGAGAAAGAGAGAGATGGGGAGAGAGAGGGAGAAAGTGAGAGATGGGGAGAGAGAGGGAGAAAGTGAGAGATGGGGGAGAGATGGGGAGAGAGAGGGAGAAAGAGAGAGATGGGGAGAGAGAGGGAGAAAGTGAGAGATGGGGAGAGAGAGGGAGAAAGTGAGAGATGGGGAGAGAGAGGGAGAAAGTGAGAGATGGGGGAGAGATGGGGAGAGAGAGGGAGAAAGAGAGAGATGGGGAGAGAGAGGGAGAAAGTGAGAGATGGGGAGAGAGAGGGAGAAAGTGAGAGATGGGGAGAGAGAGGGAGAAAGTGAGAGATGGGGGAGAGATGGGGAGAGAGAGAGAGATGGGGAGAGAGAGGGAGAAAGTGAGAGATGGGGGAGAGATGGGGAGAGAGAGGGAGAAAGTGAGAGATGGGGAGAGAGAGGGAGAAAGTGAGAGATGGGGAGAGAGAGGGAGAAAGTGAGAGATGGGGGAGAGATGGGGAGAGAGAGGGAGAAAGAGAGAGATGGGGAGAGAGAGGGAGAAAGAGAGAGATGGGGAGAGAGAGAGAGATGGGGAGAGAGATGGGGAGAGAGAGGGAGAAAGTGAGAGATGGGGAGAGAGAGGGAGAAAGTGAGAGATGGGGGAGAGATGGGGAGAGAGAGGGAGAAAGAGAGAGATGGGGAGAGAGGGAGAAAGAGAGAGAATGGGGGGAGGTGGAGATGGAGGAGGAGGTGGCACATCTTGATTAAAACCTCTCTTTACATTTCCACGTGATGAAGCTGTATCCATGTCCTGACACTCACTCATCCACACAGTGTCATGTGGAGCTCTCCGTTCCTGCTCGGCGTTCTCCACATCACCTTTTCTCTCCTTATTAGTTGGTTAGTGTTGTATTTAGCACTGTATGGAGCGCTGTATAAACCACCGCTGCCTTGGTCTCGGTACACAGGGAAATGCACGGTTCCTTAACCAGTGTCCGTTCGTTTATGTTCTACGTTCTACAGCCTGAGCGCGCGGTACATTAGTGTTCATTCAGTTTATATAGTGCTTTCGAGAACAGACATTTTCACAAAGCAGCTGGATGGAAATTTGGATGCTAATGAGAAGGCCAGAGGCGACGGTGTCGGGGAAGAAGATATTACATTAGATATTGTTTTTAATTTTACACTAGAAACATTGGGAAATGTTCATCTCTCCAGCACAGAGATGCAACAATATGCACGTTTTCTGTTCAAATATCGATACTACTACTGAATCCTAGAGTACTGAGTATCATACCGTTTCCTTTTATATCCGATATGTGTTATCGTCCCGATACTGATACTAATACTAGTACTGATACTGGTACTGATATTGATACTAATACTAGTACTGATACTGGTACTGATACTGGTACTGATATTGATACTGATACTGATACTAACATTGATACTGATACTAATACTAGTACTGATATTGATACTGATACTAATACTAGTACTGATACTGGTACTGATATTGATACTGATACTGATACTAGTACTGATATTAATACTGGTACTGATATTGATACTGATACTAATACTAGTACTGATACTGGTACTGATATTGATACTGATACTGATACTAATACTAGTACTGATACTGGTACTGATATTGATACTGATACTAATACCAGTACTGATACTGGTACTGATATTGATACTGATACTGATATTAATACTAGTACTGATACTGGTACTGATATTGATACTGATACTAATACCAGTACTGATACTGGTACTGATATTGATACTGATACTAATACCAGTACTGATACTGGTACTGATATTGATACTGATACTAATACTAGTACTGATACTGGTACTGATATTGATACTGATACTGATACTAATACTAGTACTGATACTGATATTGATACTGATACTAATACTAGTACTGATACTGGTACTGATATTGATACTGATACTGATACTAATACTAGTACTGATACTAGTACTGATATTGATACTAATACTAATACTAGTACTGATACTGGTACTGATCTTGATACTGATACTAATACTAGTACTGATACTGATATTAATACTAGTACTGATACTGGTACTGATATTGATACTAATACTAGTACTGATACTGGTACTGATACTAATACTGGTACTGACAGTGGTACTGATACTGGTACTGATACTAACAATGATACTGACACTGGTACTGGTACTGATATTGATATTGGTACTGGTATTGATACTGGTACTGGGTATCACACCAGTCCCATCTCTTCTCCAGTGTGTTCTAATGTATCTAAAATGCAGAAAATATCAATCACACCAAGACAGATTCACTGTGCTTCCCGGTATTTAAATGACAAAGCCCATTTTACAGCAAGTGTGCAGCACCACTGCCTCAAGTACACCCCTGAATTCTGGATCCTGATTGGTCAGGTGGTGTTGATTTTAATTTTCTATAGTGCAGCTCTGAGAGTAGCTCAGGATTACGTTAATGAGCTTGTTAGGATAAGTAATGGTTTCTATATTAACAGCTCGTGCACAGGGACGTGTACGGCGGACACTCCACATAAACAGAATAAAAACGCGTGTGGTGAAGTCAGACATCTTCAAGACAGTGGAGTTTCTCAGTAGCTGTGTTTTTTTATTTCTATTATTATTTTTATTATTATTATTATTATTATTATTATTATTATTAACTGATGAGGACTCACTGTTGTATAGTTTCAGCAACCAGCGAGGTGCATAAATGATTGTCGTTAAAATAAAGTTGGCTACAGTGCGAGAGCTGATGCGTGTGTCCAGATTCGGCTAATGATTTGTTTATCTCATACACGTATCTCGAGCATTGTTAGTACGTTCAGGATGTTCGCTGTAGCAACATCGATGTACACGCATTTCCTCGAACTCTAATCAGAACTTTTCCATCCAGTCGTTATTACTGCTCTGAAGGACACTAATTGGACTCTTAAGGTCCACTGTAGCGTTGCCTTGTGCCCCGTGTGCCTATCAAACACTCGATCCGTTTCAGCGCTCTAAAGCCCCCTCAGTGCGTACTTGGCACTAAGTGCTGGAGGGAAAAAGAAATAAATAAATAAATGTCTGTCGGTTCCAGCACACGATGAATAAGATATAAAGTGAAGCTCTTCAGAAAATCTCTCATCGCTGGAGTAAGAAAAAGAGCGATAGAAGAGCGTGTTGATTCATTTCTGAGAGTTTGTCAGCTGCACAAATAAAATCTGCATTCATTCTGAAAGACAGCACCTAGCACCGCCAATTCAGCATATTCCGAGATGGCCCCAGGGGAGGGATGGGGGGGGCAAACAAACAAACAAACAATAATACAAAAGCTAAACCAGACCTTTTCTTCTTTTAGTTATAGTTATAGTGATGAGGCAACGAAACGTTTCAATGGTTCTCGGAGATAGAGAAGGCTTCAAGAAGGAAGCAATGACCAAATATGGAACGTGTTAAACGAAAAGGGTCAATTTTGGACGATTGTGTATCTGTCCCATCATGCGCTCCGATTAAACATGACACCATAACACCCCTCCCCCTTCCTAATTTAGTCTCGCCTAATCTCATCTCCGCCTCTCTCCTAGCATGCGCCGGCTTCCGATCAGGAAGCTTGAAGCTTTTCAACTGTCTAACGCGCTCGGAGGGAAGCGCTACCCGCCTTCTTCCTCATACACGATGTCACAGACACCCGTGACGGACACCTGTGACAGACACCCTAGTGTCACTGCGATTGACAGGGTAACAGAGACAGAGTAAACCCCTCCCACCCAGACGTCATGACTGGTTTTGCTCTCTTGGACTCCTTGGCTTAGAACCCGCGATCTCCGGAATGCCTTTATTTTCTGCGTCCTGGTCGGAGCAGTGCAGTGGAGACTGACCCTCGTCTAGTAGGGTTTCATTTTTCCACTAACCGAAGTGTGAACCTCTCATGCACTGAATATAAACAGTAGACAGAAGGTCAGATATCAGTTTACTGGCACCAGAGGCCAAGAGGAACTCGAGACGGACACTGTGTGTGTGTGTGTGTGTGTGTGTGTGTGTGTCTGTGGGTGTGTGTGCCAGTGCCTACAGCGTTCCTTACGGATGTGTATCCGTGCGAATAGCATCACAGAGACGCTCTCTGTCCCTGACTCCTCGAACCTGAAACCCCGATCTGCGCTCTTCATCCTCTCTGTCTCCACTGGTTATTTATTATGTCAGTCTCTCTGTATGTCTGTCTTTCTGTCTGTCTGTATGCCAAGCTGTCCATCTGTCTACTCATCTCTCTGTTCATCTGTCTCCTGCTGTCTGTCGTTATCTGTCCAGCTATCTGTCTATCCATACGTCTGTTCATATGTCCGTCTTTTCATCTCTCTGTCTGTCTGTCTCTTTTTATCAGTTTCTGTTCATCTGCCTGTCTGTCTGTCTAATCTATCTGTCTGCCTACCTTCCTGTTCATCTGTTATCTATCTGTCTGTCTGTCTGTCCTCATATTTCTGTCTGTCTATCCATTAGTTAAAATTAATGTTTATATGTGGGTCTGTCCATCAGTCTGTCTGTCCACATGTCCATCTCTCTGTCTGCCTAGCTGTCCGTCTGTCTGTGAATCTGTCTCTTTCTGTCTGTCCTCAAATATCTGTCTGTCTCTCTCTCTTCATCTCTCTGTCCACCTGTATGCCTGTTGGCGCACCTGTCTCTCTTTGTCCATCTATCTGTCTGTCTATCTGCCTGTCTGTCTGTCCCTCTGGCTGGTCCTCAGCGAGTTGGTGTCGGTCTTCATCCCTCATCTGCTCATCCAAAAACCATCCCGAACTCCTGCTTCCTGTCCTGATGCCTCTGGGTTGCCATGGAAACGCTGACTCAGTGATCAGAGGAGATGTGTTGAAGTCTTCGGAGCGACAGACCCGCGCCACCGCCGAACCCCAACACGCCCGTCTCACCCCTCTGTAATAAGTTTTAAGGAAAAGTCTCAACCGTCCCTCCTACTTTTTTTTTTTAAATACGTCTCTTTTCGGCACTCAGTACAGTACAGGAGCGGAAACTAACGACAGGAACACTTTCTAAAGCGTCTGAAGCACTCTGAATGTTTTTCAGCGTGTAAATGACGTGCATAATTGCGAGCGCTCACTGCAGCACTTCCAGCTGTGCTTAAAGTGGAAAAGTGTTATTTATTTATTTATTTATTTATTTAAAATAATCCATCTTTTTGGTTGGTTTTTATCAGTTTTGGAGCGACGCTCTTTACCGAAACTCTCTCCTCGCTCTAAGGCGTCTGCGCGTCATCACATCAAATTATATTAAAATTAAAATTCTCAAAAAATAGTTGAAATAGCTGAAATCTACAAAAGTTTCAACATTTTTTAATTGTTTTGACTTAACTTGTTATTTTAGGATATTAACAATTACAGTTTACAGCTCACAATTGTGACTTTTTATTACGTAATTGTAACTTTTTATCTCAATGTTGCGATTCTTTATTACGCAATTGTTTTTATTTCGCAATTTATTACGCAATTGTTTTTATTTCGCAATTTATTACGCAACTGCGACTTTTTAGTCTTGCAGTTGCGACTTTTTCATTCTCGTAGTTGCGACTTTTTATTCAGAATAAAAAGGACCAGTGTATGCTATCGTCATAGTGTCAATGCGCGTCACGTGACCGTGAAATGAGTTACGCTCAAACATATAAATATACCGTGAACTTCTCTTTTTTTTTTTTTTTTTTTTAAATCAACTGACTGAAAGCGAGCAATCATAATTATGACAATTTTTTTTTTAGAAGCTGAACAATAAAAAAAAGGGAAAAGTTATCCAACAATGGACTTTTAAGCTAGAAGAGGAGTGGAGTGAAGCGGGTGAAGAACAGGGTTCAGGGTGTCGCGTCGCTTGTTTTATTCTGTGTGCGTGCGTAGAGCCGTGCAGATGTGATTTCAGTCCGTCAGCAGCTCAGGATCCAGACACCTCTAGCTTTCTGTTAATCTTCTCTCTTTCTCTCTCTCTCTCGCTCTCTGTTTTTCTTCTCCCTACTGATTTATTCACGTCAATTCAGTTTCTTCTCTCAGTCTCATCCTAAAAATAACCCAGCACACTTCCGATTTCCCCCGCGGACCTCGCTCAGACAGACAGACAGCTCCCAGTTATGCAGCTCGCTCCATCCGTCTTCCTGTCACGCCCAGAAATGCTAACGACACCCTGTCTACCGCCCCGCTCTGACACTGACGCTCTGTTTTTATCTCCACACAAAATTACAAGCTGTTTGTTTTCTTCAGAAAGAACGGATTACAGTGGAGAAACATGTTAATGGGGGAAACCAGTGTGCTTAAAGCTTAAAGTTCCAGCTTTACCTCTGACTGGTACAAAGCGCCGACACTGGAGACTCCTTCCATACGCCTCCTTACAGAAAACTTCACAATGAGCTGTTACCATGGAAACAATAACATATCAGAAGAAGAGCGTTAATATAAACCTGCGCTACAATCAGCGCTGCTGTTATGGAAAATTAAGCTACACCTTCTGACCAGTCAACGCAGAATTCTACATTGCTGTGGTGTGAAACCGTATTTCGGCACAGTCCTCTGGAAACGAGACGCGACGAAATCGCTAATCAGTGAACAGACCAGAAGTGTTTACAAGAACTTTTTTAAATGGCGTCCATTTTGTGTGTGTGTTTGTTAACAGGAGCTGGTGGGTAGCGCTCCTCCTCAGAGGAACTGGAAGGGAATAGCCATCGCTCTGCTGGTCATCCTGTTCATCTGCTCTCTGATCATCACCTCCGTTATCCTGCTCACGCCACGTAAGTCCTCACACGGTACAACAAAAACCCCCAAACCTGACCCAGATCTTCACTGAAAAACCTTGCGGAGGACGCGGGAAGCAAAACACTACATTAACCCTTTCCTGTACAGCTTTTTGGAAAATATATAAGATGCAACACGCCTCCAAAGGGCTTTAATTTAATATAAATATATAAATCATCGTCCTGAGTTCTGTCCATCTCGCAGAAATGTCTAGTAACTGATATTTGTTTCTCCAGTGAAAGCTTTAGCTTCTTTATTTTTAAATCGCAAATAGATTTGTTTAACCTCCAAAATTAGCTGTAGCTCATGGAAGCTGCCACCTATCAGAAAATATAACGCAGATTTATCTCACAGTTGTAACTATTCCACAATTGTGACTTTTTACTCTCACTCTTGCTGCTTTTTACTCTCGTATTTTGAAAATTTTGAAAACTTCACGATTGCGTGATATTAACTGGAGATAAATCTGTTTCCTAATACGTGTTGTACACGAGCTTCCTGCAACGGATGACGTTAAAACCCGATTTGCTTGATGTTCTGTTTGGAAGGAAACGTGTCCACCGACCCTGTAGAAGAAGCCACACATCCTCACAGGAGCATACAGCGCCATTAAACAACCTGCAAGCGCTGCTGTTAAAACTATTCAAAACCTGATACACAACTAGAAAGCTAGAAAAAGTGTGTGTGTGAGTTTTTCAGGGAAGCGGCGCTCACCCCTCTGCCCGGTAATGGTGCTTTAATGTGGATTATGGTAACGATCCCGCCTGTAGATTATCACTCTAATAGCGCCGCTCGTTTATAAAATTGGCAGGACATCAGAGGTACCATTTGCAGCTCATCAAGTGTAATTCAGGCTCCTGTGCTTTACGGTCGCCGACCGAAGACGACCTGCTGCTTCACGTTCCTGTGTCAGAGTCGTGTCCCAGGGATTTTCTGTCCTTTCTCTCGTTTCCATCCATCATTTTCATCAGCAGTTTCCTCCATCGTGTATTATTTTAGTATTATTTGCAGGTGCTAAAAACGCTACTTGGTTGTTCCTCCGTGTTGAGAATGCGAAGAACGAACCCGCATTTCTTGTGGAGCAAAAATATTGAGAAGAACCCTCTCAAGTAGTTTGTTTCATTTTCAGCCAAATCGCAAAGATCGGCGTCTTGGAATGCGTTTAGTGATAATGTCGTCAACTAATGTTTTACATAAAAACCCTTCCTAAATATTTGAGTATTCAGTAGCTCAGAAACACGCCTTCGTTTATCTCCAGTAAAACCAGTCGGCGAGCGAATCGCCTACCGCACGTGCGCTCTTCTCTTCTCCCATCAGGAGTCGCTGCAGCAAATTGCTCCGAAGTCGCCAGCTCTCGTTTGGAAACGAACAGTCTCTAGATGCTTTAGCTAGATGTTAGCCTCAAGCGTGACGGCATGATAGAAATCTGGAAACAACCAGCACAGCGAGCCGTCTGTTCATTTATAGAAATAAGTTTATTCATCATGTTGGAGATAAGCAGCAGCAGTGTTGTGGTTATTTTATTGCATTCAAACTGACGCGTGATTAATGTGTGCTTTTAAAAAAACAACAACAACCCCACACCATTTGCATAAATGATTGACGACAGAATTAATTGTTTAGCTTTTTACACAGTGGCAATGAAAAGAAAAACAAAACACACACACACGCACACACACACACACGCACGTGCGCGCATATTGACATGTCGTCTATTCATTGCCAAATCCGCTGCCAGACTAATTTCCCTTTTGAATAAAGAAACTTTTTCAATTAAATGAATATTGACTGCTTCTCTCACATTCATGCAGGAAATGGCGCTTTTTCCCCCCTCACGCTCTCTCCCTCGAGTCTGATGATAAATTTTATCAGCATCTCAGCTGTCCTCATAACGTTGCTATATATATATATATATATATCAATCACAGTCCCAAAGTTACACACAAAGGCCATTCTGATTGGTCAGATGTCGATTCATTTTTTACAAGTTTCATAGGTTTATACTGTATTTTTTTTTTAAAACTTTGTCGTTTCTATAGTAACAGCTCGTTCACAGGGCGGACATTGATACGATAGTGTTCAATTGTGATTTATGTATAACATTTATGGAAGGAGTCTCCAGTGTCGGAGTTTTGTGACCGAGAGAAAAAAGAGAGGCTGGTGAGAGAACAACAGAAGAAAGAAAGTTGTGTAGTTGTGTATTGTGTGTGCTGTGTTCCTGACAGCAGAAGTGAAGGGAGGGGAAGGGGAGGGGGAGGATATTCTGACTTTATTTGCTTTCTTGTTGCTAGTTAAATTTGCATTGCTTTTATATTATTTATGATGATAAAAGAATTCATTTTAAATTCTTACTTTTTTTTTTTTTTTTACAGTTTTGGTTATTATATATTTTTAAATATATATTTTTAAATATTTTGTGTGATTTTTGTACCTCTTTTATTTGTTTCCATTGTTTGCCTGTTTTGTATTATTTGTATTTATTCTTTTATTTTGAAAACTAGTTGAGATTATTAATCAAACCAGTGTGCTTTCTCCTAAAACTAATTATTATTATTATTATTATTATTATTATTATTATTATCATCAAATCGGTTATTATTAAAACCCGGTTCTCGCACTAATTACATTTTGGACTCCTGGCTGGTTCGTTAATTGTTGAGCCAAACGAGAGATGAAAATCAAATTAGATTTTTGACCCCTAAATTAGATTTCTTACTCCTGGCTGGCTCACCAAAATTGTTTTGACTCCTGATTGATTCACTGCTTTGAATTGTGACTCCCTGTGTGACTCACTAATTACATTGTTGACTCCTGGCTTGCTCACCAATTAGATATGTGACTCGTTGTTGGTTTACCAGACCATTTTGACTCCCGGTTGGTTCATTAATTGGATATGTGACTCGTTATTGGTTTACCAGATCATTTTGACTCCCGGTTGGTTCACTAATTGGATTTCTGACTCCTGGCTAGCACATCTTATTTTTATTTTTTTACTTCTGGTTGATTCACCAATTTAATTTTTGACTCTTGGTTAGTTTACCAATTTCAATTTTGACTCTTGGTGTGACCCACTAATTAGATTTTTGACTCCTGGCTGGTTCACCAGTTGTTCAGTTTTGATTGACGGATAAACGTCCCATGGTGCTGCTCTGGGTCACACTTCTTTATTCCACAAAGATGTGTTACACCGTGATGCTCTCATCACCCTCATCACCAAACAGTGTTCAGTGTTTTGAATTTTTCACACATGATCAAATTTGTGTAGCTGAACAAAACAAGAGTCGTATGAAGGCGAAGGACAATGCAGCGTGTTAACCACTCTGGGTCGAGTATAAAACCATGTTGCGTAAACCATGATGGAAGGTTTACTTGTTATTTCCTCGCCGCTGTGTGTGTGTGTAGTTCAGGTGAATTGTTCTGGTTCTCGTCTTGCTTACATTTAGCAGATGGGTAAGTGGTGCGTTGGCGTTTTCATTATGTGAATAATTACTGAACCACGCCCGTGTGTTATTAATAATGAATAAAGCATTATATCCATTATGTGCCTCGAATCAATAATGCAGAGCTGCTGAGGATTTCTTTTATGCTTCATGTTTGTTTTATGGAGCTGGAAGCTTTTACCTATGCTTTTTCTCTCACACACACACACACATACATACATACACATACACACACACACACACACACACACACACACACACACACACACAAAGACTGATGTTGTCTCTGTGTATGTGTGTGTGTGTGTTGTTGCCTGCAGGTGAGGATGACAGCTTGGCCTCCAAGAAGAAGGTCACAGTGGAGGATCTGTTCAGCTCGGAGCTGCAGGTTCACGACCCCCAGGCCAAGTGGCTCAGTGGTACGTTTTGTGTGTGTGTGTGTGTGTGTATGCCTCATTTGACCCTCATACACAGTGTTGTATATGTTATAAATTTTGCCATAACTAATATCTACTATAACAATATAATATAACTGTCATCTGCTTATTTGTATATAAGTAGAAACATTTAAAAGCAACTGATACATGAACTTAACCAAAGTGCCACGTCAAGCACAAATCACCAATGAATTTTTTAAATATATATTTTATATGGAAACATGCATTTTTTTTTTGCCCTCTGGTGGATTATACAGGCACAGGATTGTCATATTGAAATATAACCACATTAACACAAACGCACAAGAAACAAGAAGCTGAAACCAGGTTCAATCGTTAAAGAAATATACAGTATCTGACAAAAGTGAGTACACCCTCACATTTCTGTAAATATTTGATTATATATTTTCATGTGACAACACTGAAGAAATGTCACTTTGCTACAATGTAAAGTAGTGAGTGTACAGCTTGTATAACAGTGTAAATTTCTGTCCCCTCAAAATAACTCAACACACAGCCATTAATGTCTAAACCGCTGGCAACAAAAGTGAGTACACCCCTAAGTGAAAATGTCCAAATTGGGCCCAATTGGCCTTTTTGCCTCCCCGGTGTCATGTGACTTGTTCGTGTTACAAGGTCTCAGGTGTGAATAGGGAGCAGGTGTGTTAAATTTGGTGTCATCGCTCTCACACTCCCTCATACTGGTCACTGGAAGTTCAATATGGCACCTCATGGCAAAGAACTCTCTGAGGATCTGAAAAAAAGAATTGTTGCTCTACATAAAAATGGCCTAGGCTATAAGAAGATTGCCAAGACCCTGACAGGGGACAGCAAATTTACACTGTTACACAAGCTGTACACTCACTACTTTACATTGAAGCAAAGTATCATTTCTTTGGTGTTGTCACATGAAAAGATATAATCAAATATTTACAAAAATGTGAGGGGTGTACTCACTTTTGTGAGATACTGTATAAACAAACAGCAGCAAACGGTGATCATCTTTCTTATCTTTTTACGGCTGCTATAATGTAGAGTAACGTGCAGGTGGTTGAAGAAACACTGTAAAGCAAATATGCCTTCAAAAATAAATAATGAAACATTTTCTACATAAAAATATAGTCAAGTAAAGAGCACTGAACAGTAATAATCTAAACTGGGTTTATCTAAACTGGTCTGGGTTCAAAGCTTGTTTTGATAACATTTCATTTTGGTTGGAAAAGTAATAGACATCTTGGACAAAATTTGTGTTAAAAAAATAAAGTTTTAAAGACGTTCCACGACAAAAAATACAACATTATTTAATAAATATATCGATATGGTGATAAATTATGGCGCAATGTTTTTGTGATATCATAAATATTGTGACATCTTTTTATTAAATAGTTTGGTTGTTTTGCTATAAATACAAACTAGACAGGAAACCTTTATTAAATTTGTATTTATTTTTGTAACATTTCAATTTGGAAAATTGTTGCAATTTTGCGATCGCAGAAATGAACACAAAATCAAGCAAACCCCACAATATTCCGAGAATCCGTGGTAAAAAAAATTACCGCAGATTTTACGCAGGTTTGGGCCGAGACGCGTCGTGTGACGTCATCGAACACGAGTATAGTTAAAAATTCTCGTTTACCGAACATCGCTGTGAAAGGCCGTGCGACTGCGATTTCGCCGATTCAAGAAGTTTTCTGCAAAAAAAAAAAAAAAAACACAAAAAAAACTCGAGTTGCATTTTGAAAAAAGCCACAGCAAAATCTAGCTTTTTTTGCCGCAATGATCACAAAATAAACTCTGTGGAATCCTTTACAGACTGATCATTGGAAAAGTTATTTTTTAAAATGCAACAGTAGTGTATTGCTGGGAAATACACTACTGTATTACGTGATTTCAGATCACCAAAGATCTCGGGATGGAAAGCGGGCGATGTTTTGAACAACACACACACACAAAAAAAGGCGTATGTCGAATACATACGATCCGCGATGATGACTGTGAAACTCATTATAGAGCTCGTCCTGGTGATCTTTCCATGCACCGCTGTGTTGGTTTATCTTTTTGACGTGGAAGCCCTGGGTTTGATGGGAGGACTCGGTCGGGCTCTGGATAATGAACGAGCGAAAGCTCTAGAATCCAACCAGAAGGAGCTAAATGAAGAGTAAAGATGGACAGCTGTTTGTTTTGTCCCCTGCGGTTTTTAACGATGAGACTGTCTGACTGTTTGAGCAGCGCTCAGCCGGATGTCCTTCTGTACTCAAATCAGCGGAAACAAACCTCCTCCTCCTCCACCTTCTCCTACATCAAATAAGATTATACAAGATGGACGGATAGAGAGGTTTGCTGTTTAAACTATTTCCCCATTTAACATTGGTAGACAGAGAGAGAGAGACTTAGATATAAGTATAGTTGGATAAATGGGCGGGTGTGTGTGTGTGTGTGTGTGTGTATGGGTTACTATAATCAATATTTATTGATCACAACATAAAGAATGAGACAGATATGCAAAGAAGCCAAGCGATGGAGAGATCAGTAGATGGTTAGATGGATTGATGGATGGAGGGATGGATGATTGGATTGATGGATGGAGGGATGGATGATTGGATTGATAGATGGAGGGATAGATGAACGGATGGATGGAGGAGATATCCATCCATGTGTTTGGATGAAACTGTGCCTCATTGTAAAGTGGCTCTGGATTAAACCATCAGTCAGCTGTTTTTAAATGTAAATGTAGATTTGAGCCAGTGGTGGTTGGTTTAGAGTTGATCCAGCTGTGCGACACACACATTGCAGTAAACACAGGTAGAACATGTTCTCCAGTTCCACGGGTTCTCCTGGCAGCAGCCGTCCCTGCACTAAATGAACCATTAAACAATGAGGAGCAGGACAGATTATGACGTGGGAAACATGGCAGATGTCGGCAGCTCAACAGGAGAAAAGCACGAGCTTCTGCTCATCTCCTAGCAGATGGATCAAGATAATTAACCACTAGAGTGGAGGTTCACGCCTCCATTTACCCCGCCGAAATCCTCCACAAGGACACTCGGCATCCCGAGGCTCTCTAAATTAGCATTTTCCTTTCTAATGCTGTATTAGCATTCCGGCTGCGCTCTGGAACAGCAGTTCGCATTAGCATCTCACACCCGGCAGACGTGACGTGACGTGACGTGACGAGACTCGCGTGACTTTCTGCAAGTAACAGAATAAAATTTTTAATACACTGAACACCAGTGCAGAGTTTCTCTATTAGTCATAAAATTTCTGCAAAATCATGCCGATTCATATTCATCACAGGCGAGACAGGGTAATTCAGAAAAAATATGAAAAATAGCAAAATATCAAACAAGGAAACGGGTCTAAATCCAACTCAGAATAGCTTTACATTACAAGATACATCGCGACCAAAATAGTGGTGCTCAGGAGGCGTGGCCAGGGCAGGGCTGAAACGGAATGGAAACCGGTGAGATTCGCGAGAGTTTCCAAGCAAGTCAGTTAGTTTCTGAAGCTTACGGTTCTGCTCACATCACTTCCACATCATATTGCGTCTTTTCTACCTGTGAGAAATCCGTTCACTCGCTCTCTAGGTGTGTAAAAGCTGGAAAGTGCTGCTTATTCCGGTGTTCTGGCTGAGAAATGTAACTGACCGGGCTAAAACGTGCCAGCTGACGTAGTGTAATGAAAGTAAGCTAGATAAGCACAGCAATACAGACACAAATGAGTTAATCTGTTCCTGCGTGAAGTACGACTTATCCCTCTTTTTTTTCCCTTCTGATGTTTCTCATCAAAAACTTTCAGTTTTCAAGCTCATGCTGCGGCGTTTAAACGGTACATGTAACAGCGAGTTTAACAAAGTGCCGTGAATCGAGCATGAGCAGCTTAATTCCCATGAGAGTGGAGGAGCAGTTCTCTTCAGCGAGCACTGAGCACCGAGAGACACTTGCCAGAGAAACATTTTTAAAGTACCTAAAAAAGTCATTTGTAATCATTATTTCATGTCCTTAGTATTCTGAAAAGTTTATATTTACTAACTGTAAAGTATAACACGTTTAAAAATGCGTTTTTGTCAGGTTTGTCGTTGCCGCGTTTAACACATCGTTATTATTGTTGTGTTCATTTTATTCTCGTTTCTGTTCATGTGTGTAATGGTTAACAGTGTTATCTCTGTAAGTGTGTTGATGATTTAAACAGTAGACAGAAGTGTGTGTGTGTGTGTGTGTGTGTGTGTGGAAACATCGCTGTTATACACACCCTGTCGTGCTGCTGCGTCTCATTGTTACACTGAGCTTTTTTAGCCCCGATCACTCGTCTGTATTATTTACCAGCGTAGAAAGAATGTGCATCCAGACCCGAGGAGCTCTCTGTGAGAGAGTGTATGTGTGTATGTGTGTGTGTGTGTGTGTGTGTGTGTGTGTGTGTTTGAGCGTGCAAGAGTGAGCAAGCAAAATAACAAAAACAAACCAGGGGCATAAAACTGGGACACAAACCAAACTGGATAAAATATTGGATTGACAAAAACAAATCAAAACGCAAACAAACCAGAGGCGCAAAACAACGCACGATATAAAGTATGTATGAACTTGTTCCCGAGACGATTTCCAGCCTGGATGTTCAGACTTCCTGATTTAACATTTAATATTGTGAGAATTTCTCCCACAGTTTATTTCAGGATTTCCAGGGTTTTGTTTCTCAAAGATACCAAATTTATAACCGTTCCTAATTTTTTCCTTTTTTCCCCACCCCTCAGCTGTGACCACGCCCCCAAGTGGTCAGCACCTGTCCTGTTTGTTCACACCCGTTCCTACTGATTAGCCTTGTTAACGTGCCTCTATTTACCCCTTTCGTGTAGGGGACAACTCGCAAAGCATTACATATTACTACATATACGGCGTGTAGGTCTGTGTATACGTCACATATTTATACTTAACGTCACTCACGTTATCGTTTCTACGGCAACAGCTAACTCTTAGGGACTTGTTGGAAAATGTTTACAGGGTCAGTCAGAGGTAAGGGGGTGGGGCTTGTGTTTGTGTGCGATAATGAGCAAGATGAGATGATAAGTGCTTAATAGAAGTATAATTTTGTTTGCCTCAATACGCAGTGATACAATAACGTCTTTGTAGAGAAAAAGTCCCTTAATAGACTTTTAAAATCACACCAGCTGGATTTTTCCTCCTCCAGATCCACACGTTAATGCCGAGACAGCACTTTACCGTGTACATTATTCTCATTACAGTGCCACATCTGATGATGATGATGATGCAGTTATTACAGAAGTTTTACTCTCCCAGCACTGTGTCTGTGAAAGGCGGCCATTTTGTCTCACTGAAACCACATTATGATTTTAATTGTAGAGCATACGCAAACATTCAGAGATGAACTCTTGTGAAAGTACAGTACGTCCTCCTGCTCTGTGATGTCTGTTGATTGGATCTGAAGGCACTGAAACTAAACTTCACACTTCCATAATGAGGATAATAATAATAATAATAATAATTATGGAATCTAATGCTGTTGCTATTCTGTGATGATATAATTATGATCATGTTGCGTTTCCCTCTGTTCCCACCTCAGACACAGAGCTGCTGTACCGTAATCGGGATGGAGATGTGGTCAAGCTTGATGTGGAGAGCAACAGCACCGAGGTTCTGGT
Source organism: Ictalurus furcatus (assembly GCF_023375685.1). Taxonomy (NCBI): domain Eukaryota; kingdom Metazoa; phylum Chordata; class Actinopteri; order Siluriformes; family Ictaluridae; genus Ictalurus; species Ictalurus furcatus. The sequence continues at coordinate 12,927,019 of NC_071261.1, forward strand.
GGAGAACAAGATGTTTGTAAGTTTATCAGTAAATTTTATTCATCCATACAGAAAATATGCCACACGCACACACACACCGGACTCAATAAAGATCATACAGGAAAGACAGGCGGCTAGAGATGGAATGATGGATGGATGGATTCATAGACAAACTACTTACATGAATATAGGCAATACATGAATCAGTACGTAGATGGGTGGATAGACAGTTGGTTATTTGGGTGGATGGATGGGTGGATAAACAATTGGTCAGATGGATGGATAGATGGTTGGATGGATGGTTAAACAGTGGGTTGGATGGATGGATGTATGAAGTTGGTCAGATGGATGATTGATATCTAGTGGGTTGGATGGATGGATGGATGAATGAATACACAGTTGGTCAGATGGATGGATAAACAGTTGGTCAGATGTATGGATGGATGGCTGGATGGATGGATAAACAGTTGGTCGGATGGATGGACTGCTAACTGGATGAATGGATAGATAAATGGATACACTCAGATAGATGGATAAAAGCCAAAAAGCTGAGATTGATGGTTAGGAAGACAGTATGTCGGATTGGATGGATGAATGAATGCATGGATGGACAGATAGACAGTTGGTCAGATGGAGAAATAGACAGACAGATAGAAGAACACGGATAAATAGATAGACGACTAAACTGTTTCAGTTTAATAACTTTATTCACCCTCCTGTTCAGGAAATGTATAAAGCCAGCAAGTACCAAGTGTCTCCTGACCTGACTCACATTCTGCTGGCCTACAACATCGTCCCGGTGAGTGAGTGTACACACACACACACACACAGCTGTTTCCATCAACCGACCAAGTTATTGCAGGACAGGTGTAGGAAAAACAGCTCTACAGCTAAACACACACACACACACACACACACACACACACTCATCTAACAGTTGGCTGAAGCAATACAACACACAATAGTGCTGTCATTCATTTGTCAGACTTTAATGATATTGCAGCGTCAGTAATGGAGAGAATCCCAATCAGATTCCTGTTCACTACATGTGCTCACTACATAGGGTGTAGCAGAACCCACATAGTCCCAGGTTTGCTCAACAGAGCTCTGTTTGAGATGGATGGATGGATAGACGGTTGGTATCTGTGTGTGTGTTTGGTTTGGTTTTTAAGTCAGTGTGTGTGTGTGTGTGTGTGTTAACAGATGTGTGTTCTCTCCTCTACAGCTGTACCGGTACTCCTACACAGCCTCGTACATCATATGCAGCCTGAAAACTCCGTAAGTTCCTCTGTTCTGTGCTGAAACATGAACAAGTGTGTTAATTACAGCGGAGAACCCTACAGCATGCGGTCTGTGTGAGAACCCTGCAGTGTGTGTGTGTGTGTGTGTGTGTGTGTGTGTGTGTGTGTGTGTGTGTGTGTGTGTGTGTGTGTTAAGCTGATCGTGCGCTTGTCGCTGCCCCCTGCTGGCTGTAATGCTTCTGAGTTCTCACACTATGCTGTTTATCAGTTCTGGCTGTTTTTTATTTTATTTTTATTAATAATTAATATACACATCATCACAATCAGATGCATGTAAATGTTGTAAAATAACAAATAATAAATAATTCCACTCCTCTGATTTCAGCCTGGAAAAACACACTGTTCTACACTAATTAATGAATGAATCATTGCTGAAATAAATGTATTGACTGATTGATTATTAACTAATTGAATTAATTGACAATTTTTTGTAACTAATTAACTATTATGTATTTTATAGGCTGAAGCAGGGGTGTGGTTAATTAATGACTTTATTGTTAGTCACTCTTTTATTAAGTATATATTAGTAAATTAGTTACTTGGGTAATAAAGTGATTAATTAAATAATTACTTCACATTTGATCACAAATGAACTAACTATATTTTACAGGATTATATTATATTTCACACACACGCACACACACACACTGTACTGGAGTGAAGGAGTAATGAATAAACAGATTTTTCTAATTAATTAACTAATCAGGTAATGAATCAACATTTTCAGTTAAGCGTGGAATAATTAATTAGGCGGATTAATCAAATACGTATTTAATTAGATAACTAGTTAATGGGTTATGATCTATAGTTAACAACTACAATAATTTATTATCAGTTGGTCACTCTTCTTCAGCTAATAAACACACACTATTCTAATTAACATAATTGTAATTGAATGCAATTGATTAATCAATTAAAGGTGTGTGGTGTTTTTCCCCTCACAGGGAGACGGAGGTTCTGTCTGCTCCTGAAGTGCAGAACACAACGCTGCAGTTTGCTGCATGGGGTCCGAAAGGCCAACAACTGGTGAGACACACACACACACACCCCCCTACCTGTATTACCTCTGGATAAATCAGTAACACCTGATTAGTCACATGACCCTGATTACTAATCACACATGCCTCTTTGCAAGTAAGCACTTTTTCATGTCATATGTTTTAATAAAGCGTCAGTTTTATTACATGTTAATAAAATGATTATTAATAAAGAGTAGGCGAAGGTGTAGGAGGAGCGTTCAAGACGAGACTGTGTCAGGGATAAAAGAGGGCAGAGAGAACCGGTGCTCGGTGTGTGTGTGAGTGTGTCTGTGATCAGCTGTGTGAGTGTGTGTGAGTGAGAGAGAGTGACAGATGGCACTAGCCCTGGGGACAAGTCTTGTTTTCACCTGACCTTCAGCGAGCGCGTGTGTGCGTGTGTGCGTGTGTGTGAGAGAGAGAATCAAACACAAGACCAGATTTTAGTTCCTGCTCTAGAATGAACACTACCGTGTGGGTGGAGCTTAGCGAGCTGATCACCCAGAACGGAAATAATCTTTATAGCTGTAGTGCTGCGGTGATTAATCCTTACCAAAAGAGCAGCAGGTTTTCTCGACCCCGCCCCCGCAGTGCCAAGGTCGCCGTGACGACGCTGGAAATCAGGAGCAGAGATAGGAAGCAAGATGGAGTGGTGATCTGGCAGGAAATCAGCACAGCAGATGACAGAGAAACAGACTCACTGCTGACAAATGGCATTGTCACTCACAAGCCAACACACACGCACGCACACTCACACACACATCAGCAGCCTGCTCTTTTTTTTTGCGAGCTCTCTTTTCTTCTTCTTATGTTTCGCTCCTGCGATTGTCATCTTTCCACCCTCTAATCGCATCATTAATATTCATCTCCACGGTAACGACAATTAGCAAAGGAACAATCTGGTGCATGGTGCTGCGTTAATTACACAAAAACACGTTTAACAAAGGAAGAGTTGTGTGAAAGATGGACTTTACATGATCAGAAACCTTCACTGAAGCACTGTTCATGGAAGTTTGCTTTGACTCCGCCCCCTCAAGGTCCCTTTGATGTACACTTTAATGTAAATGTATAAATACGCCACACACGATGACTGCTCTCTTACGGCATGGTTCGTTACGGATTTTGCACAACGTTTTTTAACATTGGAATACGCCGCTACGAATGATCACGAACGATTGGCAGCTTCGAATTCTCTGATGTTAGCCGGAAGCCCTGACCCGTTCCCCCCCCAGCCTCATAGTAGTAACATTTCACATCTAGACTCAAAAGATGCGCCGACGCATTCACGGTTAAACCGAGAATGTTCTGAGTTATCATTATTAATGTGAAATAAAATCTATTCGAGCACGTGCGAGTTAGCTGACGTCAGACGAGTAAATATCTAACATCAGTTAAATTACCGTGTATTTAAAAGGTTTGGCTGAAAGGTATATTTAAGGGTGGTGATGATTAGAAAATAGAGCTGGTACCAGTCTGATACAAAGAAAAACAAAACTATGGATCGGATATTGAAGAGAAAACGTATCGGATCCTGGAATTCAATTCGGACAACACATGGAACTGGTGATGTTTCCACAACTGTCTATTTTTCTTATTATTGTATTTAAACGCTGTTATATTTGCGCTGAATTTCTCACCAGATCTTCATCTTCGAGAACAACATCTACTACCAAGCCACCGTGAAGGACAAACCCATCCGTCTGGTCACTACAGGACGAGAGGGCGTGGTCTTTAACGGACTCCCTGACTGGCTGTACGAAGGTAAGGACGCGGCGCTGCTCAGGTTTCGCTTCGTTTTCTACAACAGCAGCTCTGACAGTAGCTCGCTGCTCGTTCCATACGCTTTCATATCTACAGAAATGCCTCGAATATTTCTTGAAAAAAATAGTAAACGGTTTAAACCCAGTTCGGGGAATGGAGATCGAGCAAACGAAAGTAACGCGGTCTGTAGTCCATGTGTGAATGTTCAAAATTTCATGCCGAATCCTCGAACTTCCAGGATGAATGTATTTTTAAAAGCCTGTATTAATTTACTTGCTTGTTTAAATTGAAATGTTCCTGTTTTAACTTTTTGTTGTTTTTTTTTTTTTCTTTCATTTTAAGGATATTGTGTTTTAGTAATGTGCAGTCAAAAGAAAATATTTAAGGCACGTAGCTCTTGGTCACGAAAGCGTAACGTGAGTTAGTACTCTAGAACGCACTACAAGGATGGAGTACTAACCTCTGGTAAAACCTCTCACGTCACCTTGAAACCTGCTGAAAGCTCTGTTCGGCGTACCCACCTTCTGGATTCTGTAGATTAGTAAACACTAACCTGAAGCGTAAAGAGTTTTAGATTCGAGATGCAGATCATGATGACAATCACGACAACGACGGAGGATTTCAGTGATTTTAAAATTCAAAGGCAAATTTGACTTGGCTTTACGTGAACGCTGATGATATCGCTCCGTGCGAGTCTCTTCATTCATGTTTCATACAATTTATACATAAATAAATAAATAAACACGATGTTGACGTTCTTCTGTAGCAGCCGAGGAGCTGAGCCATGACGAATCCCAGCGTATCCGTTCCTCACACGTCCACCCTGCGGCTCGGCTCTGACGAGACACGACTCATAAATCCTCTCTCGCTTTCTCATTTCTCACTCTGATGCTTTTACACCCAAGCTTTTTCTGTTCTCCTTTCTCCTTCTCTCCATGTGCTCCATGGTGCGGCAAAAGAAAAGCCCAATCTCCTGTGATCTTTTATCTGGAATTTATTACAGATAAATCACGTGTGTGTGTGTGTGTGTGGGGGGGGGGGGGTGGGGGTGTGTTCACCGCTTGGACCTCAGGTGCCTCATAGCACGCTCTCTCTCTCATCCATTTTTTTCAAAAAGGCTAACTAATCAATTCTGAACAGAATTGAGAAAGAGAGAGAGAGAAAGAAAAGCCCAGCATTATTGGAAAGGGAAAAAAAGGCATTATTTCTCCAGAACGTTTCTCTTTCTCATAAATTCTCTCATAAAGACACTGTGACCTTGAGAAAGAAATTATTTTTACATATTTATATTTATATTTATTTATTTGCTCATTCCCACATCATAATCATGTGATTATTTCATGTTTTCTTGTTTATTAATTAGTTTTTGTTGTACAAATTTTTTATTTTTATTATGATTTCTGCTGCTTTTAAATCATTAATTTGTGTTTTTCTTTTGCACACACTCATTTATTCCTCTGTTTATGCTTTTAAATATGTAACTGAATGTTTATAATAAAAACAATAACGTAAAAAAACAAGAGCAGCTTATTTTAAACATCAAAGATAAACCGTTAGAGTTTATAAAAAGGTTTTAAAATGATATGCTGTACAATTCTATAAATTATATACTGAAATGTCTAAATCTATTTAAATTATTATATGTATACACCAATTCAATTTCAGAACTTGATATCATTTCTAAATAATAAAAATCCCATACTTTTATATACATACATTTCTAATCGAACACGAGATAGAGGAGCTGTGAGGATTGGACACGCCCCTTCACTGGAACTACAGGACCTGTTACAGCCTGCTTTATGGTGTGTTGTAAATATTGAGGTGCTGATTTTTTAAAAAAAAAAAAAAAAAAAAAAAGTAACGGAGCTCTACTGCCATCCTGTGGTCTGTGGTTCCCTTTGCGCCATATTAAGCCGCACTGACGTTCTGTCCTACAGGAGTCTAGAGCTACAGCTTCTAGAGATTTCTCTGTGATTCCATGTTTTAAAGGGGCAGTTTGTAACTTTTGGAAAACTCCTAGTGCGTGCAGAAAACTTCACACAACTCCACCCTCACTGTTAATAACTACATGTGCCTAATGTCTTTACCTTTTAAAGAAAAATATGTTCCAGCTCAGGGTGGAGCTCATTTCAGGGCCTGAATATCCTAAAAATCAGAAATGATCCAGATTACCTGCATGGTAATTACAAATTAAAATTTGAGATTTACATTTTTTTTCCTACACCCCCCGCCCCAATTAATGATGTGATGTGATGTGATGTGATTATTACTGGTTTAAAGACATGTTTAAATATTACACACTGCACCTTTAATTCACATCATGATGGATGCTATATGTCCAAGTGCTATTGGGTGGATTTGCAGCTCATTGAGTTGAAACCAATGACTTGGAGAAGACTATTCATCTTCAAGAGAATCTGTCATCGTCAGTCCAGAAAACGAAGCCGAACTGTAACGGTGCAGGTTTATTTCTCAGACATTCTGGCAGCACTGGTTTGTTCCTGAGACTTCAGCATTTATCGATCTATTTATTGTTTGCATTAGGTTGTTTACATTTATTATGTTTACTTTATTTGTGTATTTATTCATTCCTATTTTGATTGATTTATCCGTTTTGTTTCTTTCGCAGAGGAGATCTTCAGGTCCCACACCGCACACTGGTGGTCCCCGGACGGCCTCAGGCTTGCGTACGCCACCATCAACGACACTCTGGTGCCCAAGATGGAGATCCCCATGTTCACGGGCGGCCTGTACCCTGGGGCTCAGGAGTACCGCTACCCTAAAGTGAGTGCTTTATCTTACGTACGCGTACCGTCGAGGTGGAAAACAATCTTTCAGGGAAACAGCAAGGACTAATCGTAATGCAGCGCAGCTGTTTTTTAAAGCAAGACAGCTGTGCTGATGAGATACGGCACACCGAGAGCCCAGACTCGAAGCTCATTTACATAATTGAATCTTTTTACTCTTCAGAAATCATCACACACCAGAGGAAGGGAGCGTCGTTATTACTTCCCTTCCTCTTAGAGTTACAGAGATATTCATCCTGAAAACCTGAATGAAAACATTTAAAAGTCTACATTTTAGCCAGTTATATTATGTATAACGTGATAATAGTGAATAATCAAATTTTCATGTCTAGAGTCACAGGAGTCCAGTACATTCCGTCATTAACCGTGTCCAAGAACCGCCTACTTTCACAGGAAGTGTCCGTTTGGCTGAAACTGGAAACGACCAACAGCAGACCTGTTCTTTAAACGTGTCGACTTTTTCAAACAAAACTCCCGAATGACTTTAAATTCCGTGAAATTCTTTTAAACGAAGCGTGTACGTTGTGCGAGCGCTGAGAAACCGTCAGAGATTCTGAAGCTTGTGGCCAGAAAAGTGCCTGAGGCTGAGGAGTAGAATAACAGATCGAGGCCAGCGCAAATCTAATATAACCTTCTCCTGTTAAGAACAGCTGAGGCAGACACCTGTAGAAAGTATGCAGATTTGTGATCACTTTAAAAAATAAAAAAAGGAAATATCACATTGACGCAAGTATTCACAACCTTTCCTGTGACACTCGAAGTTTAACTCAGGTACATCCCGTTTCCCTGGATCGGCTTTGAGATGTTTTACGCTCTGATTGGCGTTGAACTCGATTGTTTGGACGCGATTTGGAAAGGCACAGATCTGGGGAAGGCTACAGAAATCATTTCTGCTACATTAGAGGTTCCCAAGAGCACAGTGGCATCCATAATTCTTTTGCTTGGAAGAAGCCAGGACTCTTCCTGGAGCTGGCCTCCCGACCAAACTGAGCAACTTGGGGGCGGTCTCGGGTGTAAGACAGGCGACCAAGGAGGTTGAGCTTCAGAGATCGTGTGTGGAGACGAGAGAAACTTGCAGAAGGTCAAGCCTCACTTCAATACTCCACTGATACTTTCTGAGTGCGATGTGTGTTAGAAGAGAAGTGAAGTCTACTTTGCTGATCTTTTCTTTCGGATGGAGCATGCTTGCTGAGTGTGGGTGTAAAACTTCCGTTTTCTGTGTTTTTAAACACTCGGCTAATTAACATATGTTTTCAAACTTTTGTTGAGCAAAACCTTTGCATGTAAACACACCCACTTGTCATTATTATTATTCAATATTCTTGTACTTTTCCATTAAAAGTTCATTTGTCTTTTTGTCCATGTCACCCCAAATTAGCTTCTAGTTAAAGAGGACACACTTTCTGTCGTTCAGTTTTATACATTTTCCTGACTCAGGCTGGAGAAGAGAACCCTGAGGTCTATGTGTCGGTGGCGAGTCTGAACGGGCCGCTACACACGGTCCGAATGAAGAAGCCCGAGGACCCTAGGATCGGGTCAGTCGTTTAGTTTTCATGCGCAGACTTTGGAAATTGACCATAAGATAGAAGTCCGCCACCTTGGATTTGAAAGTTGCTTTACGTTGTGTCCCGTTTCAGGAAGGAGTATTATGTCACCATGGTGAAATGGGCCACCAGCACCAAACTGGCGGTCAACTGGCTGAACCGAGCGCAGAACAACTCCATCCTCACCCTGTGTGAAGCCACCACCGGAATCTGCACCAAGGTTTCCTTTCTGAGTTCTCCATTCTGGAACCTGATTGGCTCAGAAGGTGTTGATTTCATTTTCTGTAACAGCAGCTCAGGTTCATATTGATGCGCTCGCTCGCTCTAATACGTTACCGTTTCCGTAGTAACGACTCGTTCACAGGGTAAAGATGGAAGCTTTCCAATGTCTTCAGGACAGAGCTTTTACGCTTTTTGCGCTTTTTGCGGTTTCTCTGTAACGTGACAAGCTGCGTTTTTTTAATCTCATCATCTTAAAGAGAGAATAAAGAGCGAGGGTAAAGAGAGACAGTAAATAGCGGCTGGTGAGGAAACGAGTGTTTATAGCTGCTATAACGTGAGCAAGAACAGGAACGGACTTACTTTGCTGACGTCCCACAACATTAAACGTAACTTTAAATGGATAAGAAGTACGATATGTCAGGTTTTTTTTTTTTTTCTTTATAATTAAAAAATTGTAGCCACTGTCAGATTGATGTAAGAGGAATAAAACACTTCAGGACATGCTGTTACAGGAAAATAATCAACTTTTTGACCGATCTGGTGATATTTATAGAGTCACATAATGGATCCAACCATGTTTCCTTTAAATTCCATAATTGAATAGTGTTGTAAAATCGCTGTGTGTGTGTGTGTGTGTGTGTGTGTGAGAGAGAGAGAGAGAGAGAGAGAGAGAGAAGAAGCTTCTAGAGAGGCTAATAAAGGGTTAACGTGTGATTGTTGTTTACAGAAACATGAGGATGAGAGTGAGAGCTGGCTGCACAGACAGGTGAGTCACTTCACCTTCACTCTCTCTCTCTCTTTAAACACCACACTGTGGAAGTTAAAGTAAGTTAAAGCCCCGTCCCCGAGAGCAGAGCAGAGAGAGGCACACGGCCTGCCAGAAGTTTATAAAGGAAAGAAGGCCGAAAGCAAATGAGGAAAGAAGGAAGGATTTATGTACTCATGACTTTCCTTCATTCCTCACTTCCTTTCATCCTCAAAAAAGGAAAGAAGGAAGGAAGGGAGAAAATAAGGGAAGTAGAGAAAAACATGAGGAAACAAGGAATATATCATTAAAAAAGGTAAAGTGTGTGTGTGTAGTGTTAGTGTTGGAGAGTGTGTGTGTAGTGTAGTGTTACAGTGTGTTTATTCCCCTGAACACAGAATGAAGCTCCGCTGTTCTCCAAAGACGGCCTCAGGTTCTTCTTCACCCGTGCAGTACCACAGGGGGGTCGAGGGAAGTTTTACCACATCTCCATGTCCACCTCACAGGTGGGTGCGCACACATACACACACCTGTACTAAACTACATGTGCACCTGTACTAAACTACATGTGCACCTACACTGCTCTTCAGCTTTCATTTACCTTACAAGTCAAGTGTGTGTGTGTGTGTGTGTGTGTGTGTGTGTGTGTTTCAGCCCAACAGTAGCTCAGACACGCTGCAGTCGTTGACGTCGGGTGATTGGGACGTTACAGAGATTTTAGCGTACGATGAGGACACACAGCTGGTGTAAGCATAACTCACTCACCTATACACACACACGCACCTCAGAACTCTGAATATCATTTACTCATGACTAAAGGCAGTGTGATGTGTGTATTTGAATTTAAATTTACTCCATCACTTTAAACGTATCGAGAGTCTGTGATGTTAGCTTGTAGCATGTGTAGCCTAGTTAGCTAGCCGGTGGTTACGTTAGCTGTCACTCATAATAAAAAGCTGTGGTTTCAACGTGCACCGGTGTGTGTGTGTGTGTGTGTGTGTGTGTGTGTGTGTGTGTGTGTGCGCGTGCAGATATTTCCTGAGCACAGAGGACAACCCGAAACGACGTCACCTGTACAGGTATGCTCTCATCGGCGTTACTGTGCAAAAGTATTGGCACACAAACTAGTCAAAGATGCCAGTCTTAATCTCAAATAACAAACATTTCTCTGTAACGTTTCATTTAAAATAAATTGTGTGAAAATGTAGTATTTTCTATTGTTGAAATTATGCAGAAGACAAACATCAACACCTAAAATGAAAAATAGGGTGGCCAATACTTTTGCACAATAACGTGTATCACAGAATAGTTGATTATACATTCGGTTCAGGACTGAGCGATGTATTATAGTGATATAAACCAACGAAGATTTGATGTTAAAATTTCGTACTTACGATTCAAAATTGTCAGTTGTTGACATCTGTACAGATCTAAAACAAACAAATGAATCTGTAACGCAGTGGAGAAGACAGGAGCAGATCTTCCATGCTCTAGTGTGGATGAAATGAAAATTTTGTTGGTTGAAACTTGTATGTTGACGAAGTTGTGCGAAACAAAGGATGGCAATCTAAATACTAAAACTAGCTATCGTTTTTATATTTTTAAATATAATCTATTGATTGGGAAATGGATGTTGATGACGGCGTGTTGTGTTTCAGTGCTTACACCACAAGCTCGTTTAACCGCCGCTGTCTGTCCTGCGATTTCGGCTGTGGCTTCGTCAGCGGCGCGTTCAGCCCCGGCGCAAACTACTTCCTCCTCAACTGTAAAGGTCAGAGAGTTTCTGTGAATCTGTGTTGGAAAATGAATCGTTTTCAAGCAGCAGACTGAAGGGTTTACAAACACCGAATCGTTCATAAGTTGCACACTTAATAATTCAGTGAACCATTTACAAGTTGCACATGGAATTGTTTGGTGAATCGTTTACAGTCATTGGTGAATCGTTTAAAGTTGCACACTGAATTGATTTGTGAATCATCCACCCATTAAATCATTTGTGAGCTGGACGCACAATTGTGAGCTGAATCGTTTAGTGAATCATTTGGAAGTTGCACCCTGAATTGTACTGTCTTTTAGTATTTGTCTTCTTTTAAGTAAGCTGATGGCTTTAATAAAACACTGCTTCTCATTGGCCATATAGAGACAGTAAGTCAATACTTTTGAATAAATTTAGACAGATGTGTGGCCTCCTCACCGCTCGGACTGCATTAATCATCATTTCCTCCACGTTGTGGTTTTGATCAGGGCAGTAAGACCCTGTTGCCATGGTCGCTGATCTGCTTAGCGGGATCTGCTACTCCGAGTTTGGCTTATTAATCGGATGAGCGATAAAAGGCTCAGCTCATGATAATACGGCACTTAGAGCAAAACCCGGGGATGATCCGAAGCCCTCTGATGGCTTTGTTTGAGGAGGACAAAACACAGGGCTGTAATTAATCAGCGGTATGAGACTGCACAATACACCACAGTGCGTGTGTGTGCTCTTATACAGCTTCATTTTGCGCACACGCGCACACAGTTCACTGAAAAGATTCTCAGTTTCGTAGTTTGCATGCTGAATCAATTGGTGAATCATTTGCAAGTTGCGTTGTGAATCATTTACATTTTGCATACAAAGCCATTCGTAAGTGGCACACTGAATCATTTGCACACAAAAACTGATGGTATACTAACACGACTCGCATCCTTCCTTGTCTCCAGGTCCCACAGTGCCCTACACGGCCGTCTACAGCACCCGAGACCGACTCTATGAGAGTGAGTGTCCCGTTTATAATCGTCCGTTTGGAACACAGCCGCAATGACAGAAACTATGAATCAGCTAAATTAATAACTTTAATACGTCTCCAATTTACAAAAGAAAACTATTTGAAGCAGACGATGTTTCCTTACTGTGTCGGAGGGCAATTCAGAAAATAAAAAAGCCAATGCGAAGTGGAGTACAAAACAAAACAAAAAAAAAAAACAACACTGAAATAGAAGAATAATATCTCAAAATGATAAGATACTAAATGGAGATACTCAAATAAATTAACAAATTTTAAATAATAACAAACCTGCTCCTATTCTCTGACCATTATGTTCTTTGGGTGTCATCCACCTGCAGTCACCTGTAGATAAGCAGCACGTGAGCCCTAAGATATGGTTGCCTTGGAAACAAGGTTATGGTACTTCTACCCACTTGGAGGGAGGGGTTGGGGTCAAAACAGAGAGCAAGAGCAGGTCGGTTTGATTTTCAGAAACAAGTCACCTAAAGAGCACCACCTGAGAAACGCAGTGTTCGTACATTTCTCTTTAGTACATGAGAACACACACACACCTTCTGAGAAATTTAATTTAATTATAAACCTGAAAAATACATGAACACTATCTGTATTTAAAGGGTTAATTTAAAGAAAAAATAAATAAAGAAATCACAGTAAACGCTTGAAGATGTCAGAGATTAATGGCATCAAATTAAAGGAAGGAATAAAACGTCAATAACACAAACTTTTCATCCAATTATAGTTGCATTTAATGTTGCGTACCATCCAAGAAACTAGTTGGTTCCTGTTCTCACTTCCGAAAGTTGTCATGTAACTGGCGAAAAAAAACCTCAGACACTGGAGACTCCTTCCATAAACGTTACATAAATTGCAGTGAACTTCACCAGATGGTTTTTAAAAATCCGTTTACGTGACGTTGCACGATGCAAGTCCCTGTGAATGACCTGTTACTATAGACAGAAAGAAAGGAAAACAGAGAAAGAACAAAGCAAGCATGTGAGAAAGAAGGAGAAAGCTCCTTAAGCTACATGTAATATATATAATGTAAAGCGGTTTGTGTTTCAGAGCTGCTGGATGTGGAGTTGAACGAGTTGCTGAACTCCACCATTAGCTCCATGCAGATGCCCAGAGTGGAGTATCAGGAAATCACCATCGATGATTACAGTACGCTTCTCCTGCAGCTCACATTAGGATCAGTATCAGTGGTGTTATACACACCGTGTGTGTGTGTGTGTGTGTGAGATGATCAGTCGTACTAACCGTACGATTCCCTCCACAGCTCTGACCATCCAGATCCTGAAACCTGCGGCATTCACAGACACGGCACATTACCCCTTACTGCTGCTGGTGTAAGACCAACACACTCATCCATATACACACACACACACACGGTGGAAAAAATATCTATCATCTGATGACATCTTGTGTATCAAAGGCATTTTTAAAACACCAACATCGTGACTGTGAGCTTTAAAGTCTAACATTGCACCACGCCATGAAAGATCTTAATGCTTAATATTTTATTGTTTGGCGTCGACTTCCTCGCTCCTTCAACGCACGTTTGACATTTTGATCAATTGTACGTTTTGTTATTCAGTTATTACACCAGTCATAACGAATTTTAAATGGGTGAAAGTGTTTGGACCCCTAATAATCAATTGTATTTATAAAGCACGTTTGCCAAAAATCAATATGTTGAGGAAAGATAGAGATTGCACAGATCTGATAGGGGGGAGGAGGAACCCCAATTCTGATCTGATCCTCTAACAGACAGAACAGACTGAAATTAGATTTGGAAAAGATTTTTTATTTTAAACATAAACGTTTACATAGTATAAACAGTCGATTATTTTGTTGTTGTTAGGATCGATTTTTATTATAGTTGCAGTGTAAATGTTATTTGTGTGAAAGCTGAATTTTTTTCTTTTGCAGCTTCAGTTTTTAAAGATAAAAATATCACATGGGTATCGATGTCATCTGATACTCGAGATTTCTGTATCGGAAAAGAAGATTTTGGTATCGTGCCGCCTCTTTTTTAAAATGTTTGGACCCCTAATAATCGCTTGAATTCATACTGCACACAAGTTTAGAAGAGAAATACTTCAATTAGTAAATAAAAACAAATCTGACCGGTGAAACACAGGAACACGGATGATGCCACAGAGCTCCTTTCGCTTGGTTTGAAATTATACAGTTATTTTCTCGATCCTGTAGTTATCACTACACTGGTGTGGGTTCAATTAAAACCCCTTCTGAGCGGGTTGGCCATCGTCGTGTGTGCGTCATGAACCTTCGTTATTTATACACACTGCATACAGCACCGGCGTGATTAAGAAATCCCTTCATGAGTTTTGTTTTGAGCTTCAACAAGCTGAGCGTGTAATTCGGCGGCGTGTTGGTGATAATGAGGCTGGAGCTTCAGGAAGCTCCAGCTGTGAAGCGTGAAGGATTTCCTCTAAACACTGCAGATAAAGTCTCAGAACAAGTCCTGAACCCTGCTGAGAGGTTTTGCTAATCGTGTCGTTGTGAAAAAGAGCAACGCGTCAGCAAAGGAAACCGCAAACTGTCATTAGGAGTTGGGGAAAAGATCAGCGTTTTGTTCAAATCACAGTCATTCCCTCCAGAACATAATATTCAAACTATACGGGCCTCTGTATGAAGGTTTTGTTTGTTCGTTTATTTATTTATTTGATCATTAACTTGTTTAACGTCTTTACTGGTTAATTTCTTTTCTTATTTTCTTGTATAATTTATTTACATGTATACTTGCATATGTTACTCATTTGATTTATTTACTTGTTTTGTGATTCTTTTTATTTGCTTATTAACATTAGTTATTATTCAGTTTATTTAATTATCAGTTTATTTTGTTTACTAAGTAAACATTAATGTTTTTAGGTTTATTTATTTACTTTACCTGTTTATTTATTTAAAACAAAAAATTAATACCCATCATCTGTACCAAATATTACTGCTGGAAATAAATAATTTAGAGTAGCACTTGTATAATTTCAGTTTTAATATTTAAATATATTTGAATATTCATGAGCCTGTAATTGTTCTATTAGTATAGAGAACCACGAGGTGATTTATAAACTTCTCCATTTTCATCTACTTCCTGTTCACTACATACGCTCACTACACTGTGTGTGTGCATGTGTGTGCGCGCGTGTGCGTGTGTGAGACAGTGACGGTACCCCCGGTGGTCAGATGGTGACGGAGCAGTTCCAGGTGGACTGGGCGACGGTGTTGGTGAGCTCCTACAGCACCATCGTAATGCGTTTTGATGGGCGGGGCAGCGGGTTTCAGGGCACCAACCTGCTGCACCGGATCAAGAGGAAACTCGGAGAGCTCGAGGAGATCGACCAGCTGGAGGCACTTGGGTACATAAATCCAGAGAATATTTCATAATTATTCTGTTCTAACCACCCCTCAGCAACATCTCACCATCCTTGAGCACGGCCTGGAACAGTGAACATTGTGGGATTTCTGTGAGAACGCTTGTAAGAACACAGATGTTCTTTATCCCAAGGGTGAACGTCAGCGTAATTGAACGTTGCTGTTGTCTCTTTCTTTGTAGTATCATCACTAAAGAGTCGTACGTCGACAAGACAAGGATTGGAGTGTACGGACGGGTGAGTTCAATCTCTCTCTCTCTCTCTCTCTCTCTCTCTCTCTCTCTGGCTGTATATTGTGTACGTTGGTGTATAGGAAGTTCCTTGACATGTCAGTAAATCCGAGTCACGTGTTCTGGAAGAGCGGTTTAAGTGGTTTGTTTGAAAGCAGAACCGGACTGAAGAGCTCGAGTGAAGACAGAGAAGCGTGGTGGTGAATTTGGAGTCCCGCTTTTGCTGCAGATGAATTATTAAACCTCATCCGCAGCTCTTAAACCCAGAGAAACCTCAGAACTGGGCCGGAGAGCAGAATAAACCCGGCGCTGTTTAGGACACGGATCGTAATTCAGACACTGGTTTAGTCTGTGTGAAACATTTAATTCCCTTGGGAACGTGTGTATTTTAGGTTTTGTCCTAGTTCTGGTGTTTTTCTTTCTCCCCTCTCCTGCAGGTGTACGGCGGATATCTCGCCAGCCTCCTGCTGAGCTCCGAGGACTCGCTGTTCAAGTACAACTTTAAATTTAAATGTGGAGCAGCTGTCTCGCCCATCACCGATTTCAGCCTATATGGTAAAGAAAATAAATCCTGTAGAAGAAATGCAACTCTGTAATCACGGCAGTTACAACTTTTATCAGCCTGGAGTTGATTATTTTCCAATAGCAGCACATCCCTGGGTGTTTTATTCCTCTCACACTACAGCAATTTGGTGACGATTACATTACATTACATTACATTTATTCACTTAGCAGACGCTTTTATCCAAAGCGACTTACAAGTGAGAAAAATACAAGCAAAGAATTACAAAGAAGACTTCCTCGCATCGCTGTAATACTTTATCTATCGTTTCTATAGCAACAGCTCATTCACCAGGTGGACACGGCAAAAAAAAAAACTTCTTTTGAAGTGATTTTTTTTTATGGAAGGAGTCTCCAGTGTCAGCGCTTCGTTGCTGTTTCTCGGTAACGTGACAAGCTGCAGGTTTTATTCGTCTTGGAGAGAAAACGAGGCTGTGGTATAAGAGGAATAAAACGCTTCCGGATGTGCTGCTTCAGGAAAATTCCATGGGGTGTACTTATTTTTTCCACACAACTGTAATTCTAATCAGTGTTGTTCTCACAGCCTCGGCGTTCTCCGAGCGTTATTTAGGATCTCCTCGATCCAATCCAAGAGTGTATGAGGTAAATCTCTTCCTGCTACATTACGCAAACACTCATTTCCTCCAACCCTACATCATCATCATCATCATCATCATGGTGTGTTTTCTCTTTTTTCATTCTTTACTTTCTCAGATGTCGAGTTTAGCTCATCGAGCAGGTCAGCTAGAGGATAAGAGTTTTTTAATTATTCACCCAACAGCTGACGGTGAGTGAGTTCCACTTCTCTGATTGTTTCTTTTTGTAATCCTCGTTACTTAATGACTAACGCTCGCCTTCGTCTGTTCGCAGAAAACGTCCACTTCCAGCACACGGCTAAATTCATCAACTATTTAATAAACCAAAAGGGCAATTACACACTGCAGGTAAGAGCCAGAGCGCACGTTTCGTTTTAAATGCAAATTAAATGATATTTATGGGCAGAATATTTAGCCGTTAAGAAATCGTAATTGCATCAGAAACATTTTCGAGTATGGTGTTTTAAGAATAACATGCAGTGTTCGATATATTACTTCTTTTTTTTTTTTAACCCTACATTCACACTAGCAAGTGACAAAGCAAGTGTTAATTTTCTGCGATTTTCTACATTAATGCAAATGAGGTACTGACGCTTTTAATCAATAAATGCAAACTCTTGACTCGTCAGACCGATGCTACGGTGCGTGTGGTCTGTGCAGCTAGTTTCTGCACAAAAAAAAGTCAGAAAAACAACGCTTGGAAGGAAGTAGCAGAGATTGTTGGTGTCCCTCGTGAGCGTTCAGCGCTAGTACGAAGGCGAACATGTGACATGTAAATCAAACCGTTTCCTCAAACGCTCCTTATTGCGTTATTTAATTTATTTACCGAGTTAGAAGCTACATATAGCTACTACAAATACTACTAGACAAGCCCCGCCCACTAGAGACAAACTACAGCTTGCTTCTTGCTAGTGTGAACATAGTGTTCCTCACTTAAATCAATCAGGAGGTGGCTTTGTGACCTGTCTAACCTTAATATGCGCACCCTCCAGATCTACCCTGACGAGGGGCACTTGCTGCATTCGGAGGTCTCTCGGCAGCACCTGGATCAGTCGCTCGTCAACTTCTTTGACGTGTGCTTCAGGCCACCGGAGATCATCACCGAAGACGAGCTGGAGCAGGAGGACGAGGACGACGGCTAAAACGGCTGTGTAACACAAACTGTGATCAAATTTGTTTCCCTAAAAAAATAAAACCTGCATCATGTAATTCTTCTTCTTCAACATCATCATCGTCGTCGTCTTCTCCATTTGGGACGGAGCATCTGCATGGACCAATCGCATCTCGCCTCTGAAAACGGAACGGTCTGACAGAGGGACGAGAGAGCGAGCGAGAGCTTCTTCCTTCCTCACTTTCCTCCCTGATGAAGCTGTACAGCGCCCGCGTGTGGACTGAGCCGGTAGTGACGCATCAGCGCGCTGAAAACAGAAACTAAGCCGGAGGATGAATATAGCACAAGACCCTGTAGAGCAGTGCGGGAGAATTAGACATTAAATAGCACTGTTAATATCCGCTGTTACGGAGCTTATGACCGTATTTTCCAGACTTTTAAACTGCGCTTGTGTAATTATCGTGCTTGTTAAATGTTAAAATCGCGGCAGAGATCGCTAAACTGTAGCGATCTTATACATTACATTGAAGGGAACATTTCTGCAGGAGCAAAACGTAACTAGTGTTCATGTTTACCGCTAAGACATGGCCGACGTTCTCATTTTTACTTTTGCACTAAAGCTACAACGCTCACGTTAGCCATCAAGTCCATCTCACCTAAACTCTTCGACTTTTAAATAAATGAGTGCGTATACAGCGAATTTAGTGTCAAAGTCGAATGTTATCGTTCACATCGCTACAATTCCGTTCTTTCAGACTTTGTTAGGTGGGGCCTAGAGGGGCAGAGTCATAAAAAACAGCACTATTGAACAACAATGCTGACTGCAGTGTGACAAAATGGATCACAGTCCCGTCGCCTTGTTCTCTACTGGCTCATGAATTTCATCTGAAAAAAAAAAAAATTTCGCCATAGCGACAGGTCGTAAATGTAACATTACAGCGTTACAGCTACGCGCTAAAATTAAAAGCTTGTTTACAGATATAGACGAAGTCAGACTTCACCTCCCCGATTGCTATGTTTACCCCGCAGCTTCCGTGCAAAACCAACAGACACGTTAGTACAGTAATGACTCGTATTCTGGAAAATACGGTAATATCGTGTCTCTTATTTAAAGTTAAAACTGTTCATCGTTCCTTGTTTTGTCCTTCATCCTGTAACAGGCCAGCGGCTTTAATGAGACACTTGGTAATAAACGGCTCAGAAGCAGCTTTCATACCAGTTTTAGGGCGTAGCATCATGTTCTGGTCAGGTTAAACGTTTCATTCATACAACCGAGGGATAGAAAAAAAAACACTCTAATGTTATTATTTTAGTCACTGTGCCTTACTGGAGTAAAGCTGTAACCCACCACACACTACGATTCAACAACACGGACATTACAGATCTCAAACTCCAAACATCGGTGTGGTCGATCAGTTTATCTGTAAGACTGGGCTGGGAGATGCAACGACTTTAAACCAGACCTGCCCACGTTTACGCTTTTTAACATCGGAGTACATTAATACGAGTTATCACTGTAAACTACTCAAAAGGTATTACAGTTACAACTGATGTAGGAATCTGGAACGATTGACAACTGCGTAGGTGTTTCGAAGTCTCTGATATTAACCAACACCCTGGAAGCCCCGCCCCCTTCCCCCAATTTCACATTAGTGCAAACTCTCGACTCCTGGGTTTTCCTGCCTGAAAAATGCAGACGCCACATTCTCGCTTTCCGTCACGGTATATGAACAAATGTTTGACGTTTAAGCTAACGTTAAACGCATACATAACTAGCTAACGATTAGCTATATTTCGTAGGAATGCACAAAGATCTTTGTCTGAGAGGGGGAAAAAATTAATTCAGCGAAAATTTTAAACATCTACAACAAAGTGTCAGATCTAACACTTATGTTCTACAAATAAATTTAATAGTAACAATAATTAGGAAGTGATTCAAAACCTGTTCATACAGTTTTCATAATAAACAGCCAATACGATACGGATAACGATAGCTAATGAAGTTAGCTACGCAAATTTAAACAGTACCGCAGTTAAAATACGAAGAAAAACTACATCACAACGTTAACATCTGTTCAGCTCCATTTTCCTGAACAGAATCAGCGTTAATCAGAGAATTGTATCGTGTTAACAAGCGTCGTAGCGCCCAGCCCTGCTGTTAGACAATAATTAACTTTACGCTGAAATGATACGTATGTGTTTCCCTTTACTCCGCATCTAAAGAACGGAATCTTACTGCCACTGGTTTGGCATTACAGACTCGCTGGTGTGGTTAGTGATCTACAAACATGCACACAAAAAAAACACGACGAGGAAAGTTGTAACGCTTACGCGTACGTTTCATTTTCTTCATGCTTTTTACGTGTATTTCATCTAAACAGCTGCGATAACGCTCAGAAGGTCTTTTTGTACAGAATGTACGCTTGTTTTGTTTGTTTTTTAAAATCCAGCATGCTAGGAAGCAATCTGCGTGTTACAGCCCCCGCAATCCATTGTATTTTTGAACTGTGTGTGTTTACTTGTTGTAATTTCAGACAGCCTGAATGTGTGGCTGTAGCTCCACTGTAATGTTGCTGTCGTGAGAGAAAAGCTTGTGGTCATGTGCTGGTTGTACAGACCTGTAAAATTACACTGCGGCCGTTTTGTTTGTTCCCTGATGTGAGCAACTTGTACATAAAGCATTCTGAAAGCTTTTTCTCCCCCCACCCCCCTTGATGTGGTCTTCACCTGAAAGTTTTTCAGCGTAATTTAATGAATAGCTTATGGGGCCACGGGGACGATAAACGTGACACTTTGGGACTTTACGCTATTTTATTACATAATTGCGTACACGTGTATCCGACGATCAATAAGTTTTGATAGGAATATCAATTATGGTTTAAAAAGCCCGGCGTGTACTCAGAACAGCGCTCTTGTGCCATCTAGTGGTGAAATATGAGAAATATATGCGTCAGTGAAAATGGTTTCTCCATCAGTAGACGATCTTGTAAGTGTAGATGAGTGGGTGTAAATTACAAGAATTTTGAAGTGAAGCGTATTTTATATATAACAGAAAATGTTAACCCATGTTTTTTTTCCTCCCACAAGCCACCACACGTGTATATTTATATAAAACCAACCGATAGTATGGAAGCAAACTATGAAATATAAGTAGGGGGAGGCGCACCTAAAAAAAAAAAACCCTGGTTGTGATATTTACTCATATCATGCACACGTTATTCACCCGAGTGGCTTCAGCACCTTCAATCCGACACTGAAGATCTAACACCAAACTGATCATCCTGAAGACATCACAAAGACATGATGCCCTGAGCCGGACACCTTGTAGCTGCAAACATTTCAGCCAATCAGCCAGGGAACACGCTGTCTCGCACTCACTCCATTACTCTGTGTGTGTTGTGCCGTCACAGGAAACTAATCAACAACAGGGTGGAGTGATGACGCTCCTGTTACTGACTGTTAAACGTGTTTTATTCCTCTTACACCACCGAATACAGTTTATTATGTATTAAAGAAGACACATCATAGTTTTAAAGTTACAGCTTTACCTCTGACTGTCACAAAGCCCCGACACTGGAGACTCCATAAACATTAAAAGTTGCAGAAAACTTCGCCATATCACTTATTATGAAGTCACAATGGAAGTTTTGCGGCTTTTTTTACGAATATGTTCTCCTTAAGGTTATCTATAAGCCAGTGTGCTCTTAAACAATGACAAAATGTACATTTAGAAGATACACACATTCAAAATCTACAGCCTCTCTACCGGCAATTCTGATGACATCATTCTGCACTTCAGCTTCTCAGCAGATTTTCTGTCCAATCAAATGCTCTCTAGAATCTGATGTGTCCCACCCCCCAACATTATAAACATCCATGGTCTTAACTGGGAGGTACGGCTTAGCCAGGGCTGGCCAACATATTGAGAGCTACTCAATATGTCCTACCCAGACTTCCTGTTTCAGTGGAAATTCAAACAATGCGCTATTCAAAGCACTTCAACTTTTTTAAAAACAAAAATCTGTTAATGTGGAAAGAATAAAGAAAATGAAAGTATAATAATAATAATGCAAGAAAGAAGCAAGAAAGGGAACATTTCAATAAGGAAGCAACAGATTGAAAAGTAAAAACAGTAAGGAAAAAGAGAGGGAGAGACATGGAGAAGAAGAGGAGGTGGAGAGAGGGAGGGAGATGGAGAGAAAAAAAAGGGAGGGAAGGAGAATCAAGAAGGAAAGTGCATGGTTTTTAATGTTTATTAGGTGCAGTGTACACTGTACATCTCCCTGTGACAAAGCTGTTACCATAGAAACAATAATTAGCTAATTTTGTTAAATAAATTGAGAAGAACTTTTATTTGTCCCCTGTGGCCATGTTTATGATTAACTATAGATACAGAGCTGAATCATGTGACTTACCTTCCCTACGACATATTTTACTTAATAAACAAACAAACAAAAACAAATAAATAAATAAATAAATAAATAAATAAATAAATAAACACTCGTTCCTGTCCCTCTGTTTCTCGTCACCTTTCCTCCTCAGCCAGGTGTGTGTGAACACCTTTCGCCCCTGCAATATTTAAGTGCTTTTGGAAAAAAAAATCTCCATTCAGGAAAAACAGAAAAGATCATATTGAGGTCAGAATACAATCAGCACACACCTGGTCTCACCTGTGCGAGTAAAACACTCCACACCCCACTGTCCTGGTCAGACACAAAGCGGCTTTTATTTGTTTTGTTTTTTTTTCCAGTGTTTCATTTGTCCACGTTTGAAGCAGACAGGGCATGATTGAAAAACAAGACCTCTCTTTCTCTCTCTCTCTCTCACTCTCTCTCTCACACACACACACACACACACACACACACACACACACACACACACACACACGGAGATGATGCACATGGTACAGTCTGGTCCCTCGGTCCAGCTATCTACACAACACTTACAGAACTGGCGAATGACGTGAGGGAGAGATGCGCCGCTGCCGTACTTACACTTAAATTATTTTACACAAACCTCTAAAACATTGAAACAAATTTTCTCTCTTTAAAAAAAAAACAAAACAAAACAAAACAAAAAAAACATTAAGACCAAAGTGGAATGCAAGAAAATAAAGAGAAGGTGCGTGTTCTGTTTCAGAGAAACACGGCGATGTTTTTGATGTTTAGTGTTTGTTACTTTGTCTCATCACGTCACTTTTCCCTGCAACGAGAAAAGAACCGAAGATCCGTTTTACTCCAAACTCGTACAAAAAATAAAAAAACGATTATGCAAAACATGTTTTCGTAGGAACGCTTTCATTAAATATTCAGCTTTAAATCTGTACTAAAACATCACTTATAGTTTGTCACTTCCTGTAGGCGTGGCCTGTCCAGTTTTTCCAAGCTTGAACGAGAAATTGTAGCACCTATATATTAAAGCTAGCTGGTTATATGCAAATTAAATAATGCGCTAATAAGTGTGAACCTGTTGTTCGGTTTACGTTACGTGCTCGGCTTCGTACGAACTCCTTTCTCGGATTGGATCAGAAAAGCCAAGCAAGCTGTACTACCTACATACATACACTCACCAGAGCGTACCAACGACCGCCGCTACTTCCTTTCAAACTTTATCGTTCTTCATAACGTCTCTACACACATTTAAAAGACACGTCGTATACACACCCACGCTACTTTTTCCTTTCGTATCTGCGTGAACTAATTGCAGGCAGAACTAAATTCGTAAGCGACGGAACGTCATACTTGTTTGCGTAGAAGTGCGAAAATCTCAAAACACATACCTAGAAAACAAGCAACTACCGTTCAGTCTATCGCTTGCGATGGCGTATTAATACCGCAAAACCTTCAGGAAGGCGTAAAAGCAACCGGAACTACTTTTCACCGCGGTGATAAAACTACGTAACAGCAGATTTCATTCATCGCCCGCTACGAATCATCGCACATTTTAAACGTTTACTGACCGCTTCAACATCGACATCTCAAGCCCTTACGCTTCATCATCCATTACAAGCGAGTGAGTTCGGAGTAAAAGGATTTATGATTTGTTTCTTGGTGCAGGAAAGCGTTTTTAAAAAAATTGTTCGAATCGAGCACGTACAGCGGATAGAGATTACTTACGGAAAATAGTGCCTACATTTTATCACAAATTTTTCTTCTTTAAATAGTTTCTTCTTTTTTTTGATGGTCGTATGACAGAATTAGATAAGCGGCTGCAACAGAGAGGCCTTAATTATATACATTTTTTTTTTTTTTTTAAATCATCACACTACACAAAGAAGTTCAAACAAAGGAGAAAAAAAAATCATTTCAAGTACATTAAAACAAAGGGGCTATGTACAAATAAAAAAAGAGAAATAGCGCAAATGAAGCGTTACAGCAAGCAGATTAGATACATTCTTCATTTTGGTTGAGTTGAGACCTTCTTACACTTCCCAGAACAAGTCGTCTTTAAAACTTTTCACATTCATGCCCACGTCATCTGAGAATATAACACCACCTGTTTACCTTCCCACATCCCCATCCCGAATTATCATCATCATCATCATCATCATCATCATCAGCAGCAGCAGCAGCACCACGCCTGACCACACAGCTTCATTCCAGTGGAATCATTAAAAGGTCCAGTTACCCCGGGGCTCCGTCAGGTCTATCCGCGCGCACCAGAGAGAGGTTTCTCTTCACTCTGAGACCTCGAGTCAGATCAGAATTAATTTTTTAGAGGGAGGAAATATTTAAAAACAGATTCTGGGAGTCAGAAAGAGGAGAAAAACGTTATCCGCCATCACCTCCTTCCTCTTCCTCCTCCTCCTGACTGTCAGAAACCGGCATCAGTACCGTCCTTCTTCGTTTTTTTTTAAAAATTTTTATTAACCTCGTATAAAAAAATAACTCGTCGTTTTAAGTACCTTACACTCACTCAATCACTCTCTCTCTCTCTCACACACACACATACGCTTCAGTCTGTATCAGAATTCTATTCATCCGTTCACAGATATTGATAAAAACGCGAGCGCACCACCTGCGCCCCGGACAGTTTGTGTGGATGAGCGTCGGAGGCCAAGCTGGAGCTTTTGAGCTGAGCCGCCATCGCCGCGTCTCCATTTAACATTCCCGAACTGGACCCCGAGGCCCCAGCGGAGAACAGGTCCGAGTTTTCCAGGCTGACTTCCGGGTTGCTGGTGCGGTGGCGCTCCCTGACAATCCAGTCGGCGATGGAAAAGTCCTGCGAGCTGCATTTGGGTTTTAAGCGATCCATGGCAGAGAGCTCGGCCCCGGTGATGACTGACAGCTCCGCGAAGTCTCTCTGTCCGCCCATGGTGTGGCGGCGGCGTATGTTGGTCTTGCGTTTGCTGCGCGTTTCTGGAGATCTGGTGCGCTGCGATCCGACGCCGAACATGTCGTCGGCGGAGGCGCGGAGTCGACACTTGAGGCGGTCGGTGATTTTGATTCGCCAGATGGGTTCGTTTTCACCGTTTTTCCCCTTGACGACATCCAGCATTTTGGAAGTCCTCGACTCTTTATCGCTGCGCATGCCATCCGTCGATGACTCGCTGTCCGTTTTTTGCCGGCTTCCTCTCTTCCGTGCTAATGTGTCGCCTGCGACGATGCGCTGCGACACCAGGAGGCCAGGGGAATTCTGAAAAGGCGTGACTCCGCCTTCTTCCCGCACAGATGAAACGTCTTCAGACCTGTTGTCGTCTCTGGCGAGCGCGAACACGGATAAGTTGCTCTCGCTGTCCGAATCGATGTTCCTGCCTTCGCTGATGAGCTCGCTCCTCTCGTCGTCAGCGTCGTGAGCCGGACTCAGCGCAGTAGACTCTATCCCCATCAGGAATGTCATGGACGACGTGGTGGAGTAATCTGATGTGATGGAACACACCTCCGCTCCTGCGCTCTCCATCCAGGGACCTGGAATTCTGCCCTGCCGGATCCTGGGGCCGGACGCCTGAGAGCTGGTGCTGTTCAGCGTTCCCAAATCCGAAACGCAGCCCTCGTCATACGAGGTCGAGGGCGGATCCGAGAGTGAATTCTGCCGCACCAATTCTCGTTCTCTGTGCGCTCTGTGTTTTTTCGGAGACTCGCCGGATTTATCGGACTGCGCCGGTTTCAGAGGAACGATGTCGGATTTGAATTCGGTCGGGACATTGACGATGCTCTTTTCCGATCTCTGGCTGACGTCGTCAGGCTTTTCTACACGATCGCGCACACACACTCCTGCCTTACTCTTGACCTCCTCGTTGCGCTCGCTCTTCGGCTCGCTCTCGTCCTGAAGCTCTTTCTTGGAGAAGCTGGCGTCCAGGTCGTCCTCTGAGCTGCTCATCTGAGGTTTGTCTTTGGGTTTTTTGCGCTTGCGGCTGGCGAAGATGGACGAGCGCAGCAGCTCTCTGCTGTACTGGTCTTTACCCGAGCCCCAGGAGCCCTGCTGAAGGACCAACAGGTAAGGTGTCAGATAAAGGAAGAAAGAAAGAAAAAACTTGATCCTATCGTGTCTGGTGTGAGTGGAGTTAACTCACTCACCTTTGATTTGGCAGAGTCACTGGTGGCTGAATCTGGTGACGGAATGAAGAGAGAGAGAAAAAAAAATCAGAATCTTTGTGTGAGAAAGCGTGTGAAAGAGCGGCGTGAGAAGCCACACGAAGAGCCACATGACGAGCGGCACGGACGCATGAGATCAGAGAGATGAAGGCAGTGCAGTTAAAGCAGTCAGAGAGAGAGAGAGAGAGAGAGAGAGAGAGAGAGAGGAACAAGAGGAGACCAGCACTGCACTGACACAGGAAGCAGCTCATGCACACGTTCGCACAGACGGCATGTCCACTGATACCACACACACACATTTTTTATTCCATTTAAAAACAGCTCAGTCTGAGACACCACATCAGAAACCACGTATCGTTCCCCGTCACCCCACGTGTACTCGATCAGCCAAAACACGTTCGGTGTCTAACATTCATAGGTTCTTAAGTTTCGTGCTGGACCTACAATGTTATGCAGCTAACAAAAGCTTACAGCTTAAGTGAGAGATATAATCTCAGTCGTGTCTTCATC
The DNA here is from genome assembly GCF_023375685.1 of Ictalurus furcatus. Taxonomy (NCBI): domain Eukaryota; kingdom Metazoa; phylum Chordata; class Actinopteri; order Siluriformes; family Ictaluridae; genus Ictalurus; species Ictalurus furcatus. The sequence continues at coordinate 12,954,099 of NC_071261.1, forward strand.
TTTCCTCCTAAACACACAAGCTACACCAGAGATAAATGATACTCAGGCAGGGGGCGTGGCCTGTAGAGGAATTCAGGAGGTCCCAACATTCCAAATAGCCACAGCGTCGACAGTTTTTGACCTGCTGCTATGGCGCCTTCTTTAAATCTTTAAAATCAAACACGAAAGCAAACAAGGAGGAGGGAAAGACCGATCTACCGAAAACCGAAAGGGTGCTGGACGTGAACCTTCTGGTACCTTCACGATGCGAAGTTATCTGAAATCCAGGATGAAATAAAGTCACGTGACAGCTTTAAGGTTTTATCGCTATTTTGAGAAAACGCGGAGGAACTATCAGCCAGCTACGATGTCAATACTGTGCACCGGCAGGAAATGCGGTGTACTTATTTATTTTTTTCCGCTTTTCCGAAGAAACGCTTAGACACGGTAAATAACTTCTCCCAGGACCGTTATTCGTGTTTATGTTTTGTCCAAACGTAAATGGATGGATGGATGGATGGATGATGAACCAGATTCAGGGATCTGCTGTGCATGAGTGCACACAGCACAGCGGCTCATACAGCACAGGATCATGCAGTAAACACTACCTGAGCGGTTGCCACGGGAATAGTCAGCGATTAGTGGCAGTCGATTATTGATTAGCTGCATATCATCAGGGCTAATACTGTGTGAGGACTTTCTTCTTTTAACAGTTTAATCACGTTTCAGCTGATCGACAACACGGGCTTGGTGTGAACGAAGAGGACGTGTGATTCTACGTGAACTTTTCCATACAAAAAAAACCCCAAAACAAAACAACGAAACAAAATATCCCACATCACCGATCGTGAGTGTGTGGGATTTTGTGTGAGGTTTAGCCCCGCCCCTCTTTCACACATGAAGGACAGTGACGCCACACGATGGCGGAGGAGAAACCTGGAGACCGTACCATGCTAGAACTCCTTGTGGTCAGCTTCGGAGACAACGAGAGACAGCAAAGAGGCTTTTCAGACACATGACACCATCACTGCTCTGTATCCTCTCTGTTAATTTAATGATCTTATAAGATATGAAACGTGCAAACAAACACCACGATGACAAAAAATATAGAAACCCAGACTTCTCTGGCATTCACTCAGAAGGAGTTGTTTTTGTGTTTGTTTTTGTACATTTGGTTCGTGTTTCTCTCTCTCTCTCTCTCTCTCTCTCTCTCTCTCTCTCTTTTTCTCTCGCTCTCGGATCGGTTCTCTGTTTTTTCTTTTGAAAACGTTTTACAAGAACCGTGGGTTTCTGCAGACTAGGCAGCTACACTGGGGACAACACTCCTCCTTCTTCCTACAGTCCCAGCTGTCCATCACAGACATTACAGAGTCCATCAGTGACATCACCGAGTGATAGACGCCGCCCACTTGGCCTGTGTCAAGATTGGGTAATGTGTGAGCAGGGCTGGACAAAAAAAGGGACAAAAGGGGGGGACAAGAGGGAGAAAGAAAACACTGGAGACAAGACGGGTGAGCCATAACGTCACATGAATTTTCATTTCATTTTGCTCGCTTTCTTTCTTTCTTTCTTTCATTCCTTCGGGTTAAGTGCAAGAAAGAGGGAGGAACAGAACTGAACGGAAAAGGAGGAGTGGAGTCGTAACGGAGGCTGAAGAAGGAGGAAAATGATATGTGAGGAATGAAAAGCAAAATAAAAAATAAGAAAGTAATTAATTAATTTTAAAAATAAATAGATAAATCAAGAAAACTAAACCAAAAGGAGGCTTAAAGAAAACAGCAACATTTCAACAAAATGTAAACGGAAAAAAAAAATGCAAACAATTTATAAAAGCTTAACATACTGACAGGAACTATTTTACACAATTTAATTTATTTGTATTTATTTATTTTAACCAGAACAAAATTACTAAAATAGTTCACGTTTCCATGTGCATACGCAAAAAGACATTCTTATAAGCTGGCTAAGCTTACACGCTGAGTTAAAACAAAATAAAATACATTCAGCATCAGAGCTTGAAATTTCATCCCAGATATGAAATCAGGCTGCTGTCAATTACGTTGTGGGATTAACTAGATAGAGAGCTCTGTGTGTGGTACTCTTACAGGAAAATAATCAACCATCACGTGTCTTATTTATCTCAGACCACCGCACACAGCTGTTATGTTAAAGAACGACACATACTTTTTATCCGTTTATAGTCTCGTTTAATGCTAGTTCCTGTTCTCACTTACGTTATAACAGCTATAAATAGTCACTCTGTCACCAGCCTCCGCTTCATTCCTCCGTCCCGAAAACTTAAAGTTACAAAGCGCTGATGCTGGAGACTCCTTCCATAAACGTTACAGAAATCAGACAACTTCACCGTACCCGTGATTTATTTAAACCGGTTTATTTGGAGCGTCGGCTGTGTAAGCCCCCGCGAATGAGCGGTTACTATAGACAAAGAAAGAAAGACAAGAGTTAAGCAAGACGGAAGGAGAAAGAGAAAGAAAAGCAAGGAAGTGAGGGAAAAAGATGGATCCCAAGAAAGCAAAAACAGAGGAAAAAGAAAGACGAGTTAAGCAAGTCAGAAAGAAAGAAAAAGAAAGTGAGCAAAAAAGATGGAAACCAGGAAAGCAAGAGAAAGAAAAAGAAAGAAAAAAGAGAAAGAAAGAGAAAGAAAAGAGTAAAACAGGAAAGAAAGCAAAAGAAAAAAGTAAGTAAAAAAAGATGGAACAAAATGAAAGAGAGGAAAAAACGAAGTATGCAAAAAAAGAAAAACAGTAAGAAAGGAAAGGTGAGAAAGGCAGAGAAAAAAAAGCAAGAAAGCACACAATAAAAAAAGACAGATGCAAAAAAAAGAGTGAAAAATAAGAAGAAATAAAATATTTAATAAAGAAAAAAGGACAAAAGCGAGAGAAAAAAGAAAAGGAAATTATCAAAGGGAGAACGCATTTTTTAATCTGTTCACGAACGAGCTGTTACTATGGAAACGATAACACATCAGAACGAGCGCCTTAATATAAACCTGTGCTACTGTCAGAGCTGCTGTTGTATAGAATTAATCAACACCTTCTGGCCAATCAGAGCGCAAAATTCAACAGCGCTGTGGTGTGAAACTTTCTTGTCCGTGGTAACGATCACACACACATCCCGTCTGAAAAATATCTTACATTTACGGAAAGTTTATCCACCAGGACGGTCTTCTTTTCAAGCTCTGAAACATGCAAAGCACTTGTGTGTGTGTGTGTGGCTGCCTACTTTATCCAAGATTAAAGCTCATGTTCAGACTTCACTGTGCTCTCACCTCTACCTCACTTCCTGTCTGTCTAAAGCAGAGGTACGTGTGAGACGAGGCGCGTGTGAGCGTACCTGAGACGTCTCCAGGTGAGGGAGCCGTGCGGCCGATGTTGGTCAGCAGGTGATCAATGTTGGGAACAGGCTGAGACTGTACCGTACTCTCCTGCTCCACTGATGTCTAAAATGAATACAGAAAACCAAAATTAACACACAAAACCATTTAGTTTTTGTCCTCTGACAGGTGCATTAATAAAACCCACAGGTTACACCCCCCCCGATACTCACTACAGGTTCCTCATCTCCATCTTCTGAGAAGAACCAGTCGTACTGTGAAGGAAAGATGATGAGTGTTTACCATCAACTGGCACTGAACTGATAAAGAATTAAAGAAAGAAAAATAAGAACTGAAAAAAAGATTCAAAGAAAACTATACTGAAAGAAAGAAATGAAAGGATTAAAGAAAGACTCAGGGGTGACAAAAACAAAAATTAAAGAGGGATTGAAAAGAAAGTATGGAAAATTAAAGAAAAATTCTGAAAGAAAAAGAATGGTTGAAAAAGAAAGAAAGAAAAAGATTAATTATTTTTCAACCATTTCTTTTAAAGAAAGAAAGCGCGCGCGCACACACACCTGCTGAATGAGCGTCTCCACGATCTTGTACTGATCAGGCATGTGAGTGACCATATGGGTCATGTTGTCCTCCGAGCTTCTGACTAGCGTTGGGCCAAACACAATGGCCAGGTTACGTGGCTCCATCTGACCAAACACAAACAAAAACTGATCCATCAGTCCACTCATGTTTTAACAATGAGATCTGAAGAAAATAATAATAATAATAATAATAATAATAATAATTTATCCCGTCAGATAAAAATCTACATTATTTTCACAACTCAGTTACTTTTGGAATTTTGAGAGAAAATAAGAAACTCCAAGAAAGAGAGGGAAGAAGAAAGGGGAAGAGAGAGAGAACAAGAAGGAAAGCAAGAAAGAAAAACACAAGAGAAAGAGAAAAAGGATAAGCATGAAAAAAAAGAAAGAAAAATAAAAGTAGTATTTTTTGGGAGAAGGAAAAAAAGAAAATCAAAGTTACAACTTTAGAATTTTTGGGAAGGAGGATAAAGAGGGACAGAGAGAGAAAAAAAAAGAAAAAGAAGGAATCCCAAGTATAATTATCATTTACCCCCCCCCCCCACCCCATTTTTTTTTTTAATCTAACAAACATTATGACTCGTTCTGGTGCTTTCTTTAGTTTTTTCTTTTCTTCTCTTTTTGATTTCAATTAAAGCATATTTTAAGCTGTGCAGTCATTGTGCCGCCCAAAATAAAATAAAAATTTTTAATTCAAAGCTTTTTTTCCCCTACCAAGAATCCAACTATGAGTGTTAGAGATAAATATATAAACAAACAAACAAAAACTAAATGTTAGTTAAATTACCCAGCCTAACACCAAATTTAAGCTATTTTTGTGAAACAAAGACATTTGTGGCCAGTTTTAATGCAATTTTTACATTGTTTTCTTTCAGAATAAATACAGAAAGAAAAGGCAGCTCTGTAACAACCTGGTCAAAGTGATTTTCTTTTTCCTAACTGTGTCTAATAAACCTGTGTGTGTGTGTGTGTGTGTGCTCTAACCCTTCCCTGTCTTTAGCCATGAGCAGTGAGTTTCAGTACCTTGTTTTTCTCACAATTCTCAGAGACAGTCTTCAGATGGCCAGACAGGAACTTCAGGGTTTCATAATGATGCTCAGGAAGCTCATGGATCTGAGAGAGAGAAAGAGAGATGAGCGGTTCTATCCTCCTGTAGCACGTTAATGTTTAGAGTATATCAGCAGCTCACCAGTCTCTTCAGCGTTTTTAATCGCTCCACACCATCCTCCGTTCGATTAGCATCGATAAAATCAGAATACTTCTCTGTGAACACGACAGAAATATCACAATTACACCCCAAATCGGGTTTAGTTAGAGTGTCATGAACAATCATATCCTCTAGAGGGAGCTGCATTCTCTAAAAAATCATCTATAAAACATCACAATTAATTAATTAATTTATTTCCATAACTTGCAAATTAAAACAGCAAGCTGGATGTGAATATTTGTCCATTTGTGTTAGGTCAACAGCCCCTAGCTAACATCCAGGGGGTCTGTCAAAAAGATTTAAGTGTAAAATTAACCAAATTAACAAGATCTTGCTGCATATAATCTAAAAACATGTCGAGTTTCAGGATTTCAGAACATTCAGCAGATTTACAGGTCATTTATTAATAAGCACATTTTTTATTTATTATTCCCCACATTATTTTCTGCTGTTTCCTGTACACTAGGTTTTTTTTCCTTTTAAAGCTGTATGTTAAATAAGACTATTATGATTATAAAAGAAATATGAGAAGAGTGTGTACCGTTAGTAAACAGAGGGTCTGGGAGCTTCCTGAAGAACGACTTGAGTAAACTGGAGATGACGTTTAGATCCCGCCATTTCTGTAGGGGAGAGAGAGAGATAGAGAGAGAGAATAAAAACCCTTTTATACTTTAGAGGCTACAGAGGTTATATGGCCAAAATGTGACATTCGTGGTCGCTCACGTCGTCGTGGAGGTCGATGTCGGTCAGGCCCTTAGTGTCCAGCTCCTCCTGCATGCTGGAGATGGCTGCATTGTTCCCGGGGACTCTGTAGATCCCTGTGTACTCCAACCCCCTCTCCTCCACCAGCTTACAGCACACCTCCACTATCAGAGGCACAAACTGTACACACACACAAATGTGTTTTAAAATAACCGACGGAAACGATTGATTGTTAACATCGCAAAAAAATCTCTGGAGTGTAGAGGAGAAAAAAAAATCTATCAATAACAAGTTAGCTCAGCCCACCATGCTCAAGTCTAATTTGCATAAAAAGCAAAGCCTTTTTTTGCACACTAGTCCAAGGATATGAAAAATGTCTTCACAAAATGATTCTGAAATTTGTAAACAACTTGGCCACCACGTGACAAATCGGTCACGGTGGGGCGGAGCTTGGTTTACTTGAACAGGATTGGTTAAATGGATTGCACCGAAACTTTAAGACATGAAAAGGCACGATTCTGAGGATACGCCAGCCAATCAGCTTTCAGAAGGGGTTTCACGGGGTTATATTATTAGTGTTCTTTGTGCTTTGGCCTCTTAACTGCTGCTTGCAGTTACATTTATTATTATTAATGAATAAGTCCATGACCATGTGTGGTTGTGTAACAGTAGTGTTGTTGACGTGTAGCAGCAGTGTTGGTGTGTATTGTCCTCACCCTGTTGTTGTGTGCAGGAGGACAGTTGTCCAGTCGCACTCCAAACGTCACGCCCACTGCCGGCTTCTTCTCCTGCTGCTTTTTCTTCAGCCCCGGGATCCCTCTTTTCCAGGCAGCTTTGTCCCGCGGTGGACTCGAGTCATCTGGGATACAAAGCGTATTTCTTACTTCTTATATTAACACCAATAAAAAGAAAACATTAAAAAACGACTTTATATTCAAGTCAGGTATCTATCTTTATTATTTCAGAATCCTTTCACTAAAACGAACACAAAAAAATAATTTAAGCTCTTTCCATAAACTTTTGAATGAAACAGGAATAAGTGCGATAGTTAAGGAAGCACTGAAATTTCAAAACAGTGACATTGAAATTATGGCCAACTTATATATTTCTGTTTTTGGTAGATTAGAAATGTATTTAATTCTACTTGCTCTAACAAACTAACAGTAATTGTTAATGTGTGTGTGTGGGGGGGGGGGGCAGGGTATTTGTTTTCTATTTACAACCTTAGTAGTTTTTTTAACCAAGTTCCAGCCAACAGTATAAACAAAAACAGATTTAATGTTTAAATATCTTTTAATATGCACTAATAGTTTTTTTGGTAAGTTAATAAATGGGAATTGGTTTTGGGTCACACGGTATACCTTTGCTGCTCCTCTCTTGCTCGTTCCTGGGAGAGTGTGTGCTCTGACTCTTCCCCGCCGCGACCCCCAGCAGTGTGTGTTTGATGCTCAGAGACTGTCGCAAAGCTTTGGGTGAAGCTTCCGTCTTACTTGTAGGAGCACTGCAATACACACACACACACACACACACACACACACACACACACACACACACACACACGCATAAATAAATACACATTTTGTATCAACAGACAAAGCCAGAGTAATCACATATTAGATATATTATATATACATACACACACGTACGTGTATGCATATCATACAGTGCTGTGAAAAAGTATTTGCCCAGGTTTTTTTTTTTTTACTGATTTCTTCTGTTTTTGAGTAGATCACATACTAAATTGTTTCAGAAATTAAAACAAAGTCCAAGATAAAATAAAGGCGACCTGAGTAAAAACAAAATACAGTTTTTAAACGATAATGCTATTTATTGAAGCGAAAAAAAAATGTACCCAATACCAACTGAGCCTGTGTCAAAAAGTATTTGCCCCCATAATTCCCCAAATCTACAAAACTGCATTCATAATGGGGTTCAGCTGGACTAGATGCAACCTGGCCTGATTACTGCCATCCCTGTTCAATCAAATCAACACTTAAATAGAACTTTTTCATCAGCATGAAGTTGGTTAAAAGGTCTTACCCAGTAACAGACTATGCCCAAGTTGAAAGAAATTCCAGAAATGATGAGGAAGAAGGTGATTGAAATACTATACTAATAATAATAATAATAATAATAATAATAATAATAATATCAGTCTGGGAAGGGTTACAAAGCTATTTCAAGGGCTCTGGGACTCCAAAGAACCACGGTGAGATCCATTATCTCCAAAGGAAAAACTCTGCACAGTAGTGAACCTTCACAGAAGTGGCTGACCTTCCAAAATTCAAGAGCACAGCAACGACTCATCCAGCAATTCACAAAAGAGCCAAGGACAACATCAAAGAACCTACAGGCCTCTCTTGCATCAATAAAGGTCACTGTTCATGACTCCACTATCAGAAAGACACTGGGTTAAAATGGCTTCCATGGAAGAGTGGCGAGGTGAAAACCACTGCTAACCCAGAAGAACATTATGTCTCGTCTGAATTTCGCCAAAACATACCTCGATGATCCTCAAACCTTTTGGGAGAATGTTCTGTGGACTGATGAGTTGAAAGTGGAACTGTTTGGGAAACAGGGGTCCCGTTACATCTGGCGTAAACCAAACAGAATTCCACAAAAAGAACATCACAACTATGGTAAAGCATGGTGGTGGAAGTGTGATGGTGTGGGGATGCTTTGGTGCTTCAGGGCCTGGGAAACTTGCAGTAATTGAGGGAAACATGAATTCTGCTCTCTACCAGAAAATCCTAAAGGAGAATATCATTTCAGTCCATAAATTGAAACTCAAGCGCAACTGGATTTATGCAGCAAGACAACGATCCAAAGTGTAGGAGTAAATCCTAGTCCTAGAAGTAAGTGAAAGACAGATCTCCAGTTATTAGAAGCGTTTTGTTGTAGTTATTGCTGCTAAAGGTGGCACAACCAGATTTTAAATTTAAGGGGGCAGTTAGTTTTTCACACAGGTGACAGGTGTTGGATTTGTTTCGATCAATCAATCAATCAATCAATCAATCAATAAATACTATTGTGTGTTTACTCATGTTGCCTTTGTTGTATTTCATTTGAAGATCTAAAACTATTTAGTGTGAGGTGTACACAACAGAAGAAATCAAATACCTTTTCACAGCACTGTATAATGTGTGAAGCTTGGTGGCAGCATCACGTCGAACATTACACCTGGTTGCTTCTCCGATTAATATACTTATAAAATACCTGTGCACAGCACAGTATCACCTTTACCAAAAATAACAATTAAACTCGTAAAACTAGCGAAGCCTCACCTCATAGAGATGTACTCTTTGATCTTCCTGCTGATCAGGTCGGTGCTCGTCACAGCGGCATTCTGCACAAGAAACAAAAGAGGATGTGTTTCGTTTTCCACTCAAGCCACACACAACACACACGCACCTGATAAGGATAATAACCAACATGTAGTGGGGGGGGGGGGGAATTCACAACAAAAGGCCAACATTGAACACCTTCAGCAAACACACCCTTACTGACCTTTACTCAGATTACTGTGTAAGAGTGAAAACACTGCGTGTGTGGTGCTGTTAGAGTAAAATAATCAGAAACGAGTTCTGAAGTGTTTTATTCCTCTTACACCACAACTATTCAAAGATTTAAATTTATTTTGTGTGTTTATACATCATATGTTTTACGGATTTATAGTTACACTTTTCTCTTTCTCCAAGTTAATAAGAAAAAAAAAAAAAAAAAAAACCAACCACACACATCGACCGTACAGGCCCCTGCAAATGTGCTGCTGCTATAGAAACGCCAAAGTATTAGAACGTTTTCCTATAACAGCACGACACGCAGTGTATTAAATTCAGAAGAAAACATGCCAGCCAATCAGAATCACGCAGCAATGATGCACACACTCGCGTACCTCGTCATTGCTGTTCTCCTGAATGGCTCGTATCCAGGACAGCATGTCGTCGCGACTCTCGGCCTGGAACAGGTACTCGCAGTCGGACGTGGTGAGCCGGAAGACGTTTTTGCGCTTGGTGTCGCTGTAGGAGATGTCGATCAGGCAGGCTTTGATGCTCACCTGCTGCGGCTCGTCGTCGAGCTGCGAGTGCACGTGAGCCTCCTTCCTGTCCTTATAGAGGAAGACGGAGTGGCCTCGCAACACCGCGTACATCTGCTTCCACACCCGCATTCCTCCACCCACACGCTACACAGAGCATAACGTTATCATAAATGTTACCCATCATGGATAAAAATAAACCACTCCTGCCTGATGCAGTTAACTAGAAGTGAAAGCGTATCCGGGTTATCACGCTTACTTTGTTCTTATCCGTGTTGAGCTGTCGGAAATGCAGCCAGCCCTCCTTAAAGTAATCAGTGAAGATGTCCGAGCTGGAGTCTCTCCTGGAACTGGAGTCGTCTGACAATTTATGTCCATCGAGAGCCTGCGTTATTAAAAAGAAAGAAAAAAAAACACTATTGCAGTTATTGCACAAAATGTTACTATAACCAAGCACCCAAAATCCCACCATAACCAATCACATCGCAGTTCCCTCCCCAAATGACTTCCTAACGTTTACATCGCATTTCCCTCTCAAAATGATGCCGTAATCAATCACATCACATTTCGTTCCCCAAAAGACGCCGCAACTGATCACATCGCATTTCCCTCTACACACGATGCCATAACCAATCATGTCCTCCTTTTTAAAAAATAAAAATATCAGGAATCATTAAGGTGAATGCATCCACAGCGACAGAGGTATAAGAAACATTTTTTTACAAAAACTTTTAAAAAGCTGATCCATCAGCTAATAATGTGTAACGAATACCTCACCTTCCTGAACACCTTCAGACTGGGCTTACTGGAACGCCTGGAAAGACGAGAGCAGAAAAAGCATTCTTTAATATTCACCTTCTTTAAACATATTCATATATTTTTAATCTAAATATACAAATACGCATTATATACATAAAAGTGAGGGCTTACCGTCGCCCCTCCTCCCTGTATGTGTCTAAACCTTCATCATATGATTTGGAGCGTTCCGTTTTGGTTCCACTTTGTTCCAGAATAGCACTTCTGAGAGATTCTGTACACACAAACACAGGTTGTAAAACAGTGACTGGTGTATAGAGCAGTGTAGAGAGGCTGAGAGGGCGTGTCTCTCACCCTGGTCGTGAGACAGCTGTCTGCGCATCTGAGGGCTGGGCGTGTGGGAGCTGGGTGAGTCGGCCTCTGCGCTCTGAGCCGTGGAGATCACAGCCAATGCAGAGATGTGACTGGCCTCCTGGTCCAAACTCGGACTCGCTGGCTCATCTGGAAAAATATAAATAAATAAACAAATAACATTAAAAGCACAAGGGTTACATGATTAACAAGGAGAGAGAGAGAGAGAGAGAGAGAGAGAGAGAGAGAGAGAGAGAGAGAGAGAGAGAAATGGATAGAGAGAACAGATGGATAAAAAGTATTAAAAAGTTAGACAACTCCATAAACAGAGATGGAGAGAGAGAGACAGACACTGACAGGCAGACAGAGATAGAAAGATAGACAAACAGATGGAGACAGAGAGATACAGGGAAAGAAAAGATAGAGACACAGACAGAAACGAAGATAGATAAATAGATAGATAAATTTAGGTAGCACCTCAACTTAGATAGAACGAGAGAAACAAAGATAGACAGAGTGAGAGATGCGGAGAAAGAGAGAGAGACAGAAAGAGACAGAGAGACACAGGCAGACAGAAAGAGAGAGAGAAACAGACAGACAGAGAGACAGACTGATTGATAGATATGTACAGAGAGTGAAAAATAGAGACAGAGAGAGAGACCGAAACAAAGGTATAAAAAGATGGATAGATCAATCGATCTAGGTAGCATTTCAACTTAGATAGACGAGAAAAACAGATGTATAGATATAGAGATGCATATTATTATTATTATTATTATTATTATTATTATTAGTGTATGTATCAGGAATAAAGCTCAGTGCTGAATGCTCAGTTCTGAGTGGACAGACGGCTACACTTTGTCGAAACGCCTCCACACCTCTCCGGATTAGTCACTTTGGATCTGGAGATGTGAAACTGGCAGGAACAATAAATAAATAAATAAACAAAAACAATCCTGCCACAGTCCTCTGATTTATCTCTGAAGCATCCAGGAGAAGAATAGTACAGAGTTATAAACAGAATCCTTTAGTCTGGGCTTTAAAAAGATAAATTTGATTAAAGAACAATTATATAATTTATTACTGGAGCCAAAACTCGGCCAAATTTCTGAAACACACGGTGTGCCATTTTATTTATTTGGATTATTTCCTCAAATTTTCAAACGTCTCAAAAACTAGTTATGTAAGAAAATCCGATAACACCTCAGAGACTGGCTGTATTTATTTATTTTTTGTTTGTTTTGTGTGTGCGTGTTATAAATACAATTTGGTTTAAACGTCAGTTCCAGATGTTCAGGATCGACTGCCACGTTGCTTTCACGAGTCCGCTGTGAAACTTTTCTCGAAACAAGGACAGTTTTATCCGACGTGGTTCCCCCCCCCCCATGTCCTGTTTTTCAGAGAGCTAAAAAACTTGCGGTCATAAGTCTAAAAAAGCCCAGAGTAGAAAGCTGCTCTGTGCCGCGGGGCTTCAGCGGCTAAAATTAAATCCCATGCCCCAGTTCCAATCACGGCCAGAGAGGAGTGAGGCATGGAAAAAAACACCGCAGAGCTCGACGGTGCCACCTGCTGACCCGGGATAACGCTGCTGCGCTTCCTGACGAGAAACTTTGACATAGTCACGCGACACCCTTTCTTCATCATCGACGACACACACAGTAACATCACCATACTTTACCCGTCCTGAACTTTCAAAGAAATAAGTTCTATAATACCGATATTGTGATGATTTATGTGACAATAGGTTTTTCTGAGATGTCACGGACATTGTGAACCCTTAATGATTAAATATAACACATTTAATTTACAAATGACAAGCTGATTGGAAGGAGCTGATTCTATGTTTTGTTTTCTCTTCTTTTCAGTAACAAAAAATTAACGAATGAACCATTTTTATATATAAAAAATTAAATAAATGGATTTTTTTTAAAAACACAAATGATCACAATTTATTGATTGGAAATCTACATGTGGCGTATCGCAGAGATGAAGTTGGAATATTCTTTAAGATAATTTTTATTTAGTTGGTTTGTTAGTTTTTTTTATTCTAAGACGATTTAGAAAGTTAAGAAACTTAACAGTCTTTGCTTCAAAAAATTTGTAACAAGTGGCAAATTCTGTGCAACAAAAATCGTGATAAGATTCTCGCTTGCGTTTACTTCGGAAGCGTTTCGTGTTTATCGGTAAGAGCTACGCTGCAAATTTCTATTTATACAGATTTTTTTTTTTTTTACTGAATATGTTCTGAAGTCGTATTTTAACGAGGACACTCGCAGCGTAATTTTTCACATTTTTATATTAGTGATGTTAAGTATAATAAAATAAGTGAAGGTGTGGTCTCGGGCAGAACTGCACAAACCGCTAAGAGAAACCCAGACACACAACCTTACTATTTTTATCCTCATGATGCAGTGATGCAACGCTCGCCGCCTGTCAGAAAAATCAACCGCAGAACTCCTCACAGTCACAGAGAGCGAGCGTACGCCGCACTGCGGTTGTGTCGCATCCGTAGCGTGTGGCTTCCATCAGACGGAAATAACAACCGGACGGTGACGGATTTTCTGCGCAGGGCCGATAACACCGGCGTGACTTTTAAAGACGATAAGATTTCGCCGTATTGCGATATCGTGACATAGAGGGTTTCACAGGGCGACCTGCATTTGTACCGCATTTTGTATAACATTTATTGGGGAAAGATTTTGACCATCGCAGCCATCCATGTCCACATCGATTTATTATTTACACAGTGAGCCAAAGTCAGGGGAAAAAAACAACAAAAAAAAAACCCAGAAGCTGTATTCATGTCACATCAAGAGTTTTTGCTTTCCTCTGAGATTGAAAATCACTTAAAAAGGTGCGATAGTTGTTTTGTTTCTTTCCTTTTTCACGCTCGTACAGATAAGCTGTACGATATGTAGAACGTGATAAAAGAAATAGTGGTTTAAGGCAGCGGTTCTTAACCTATTTGCGAGTGGAACCAACTTTTAAGAAGGTCAAAGTTTTGCAACTCCGCTTTTAGCTGCAAGTGAATCTATTCGCACAGTATTTGTTCTGGAATATTCCGGATGAATACGACTAATCAAGGAAATACTTCAGAGTATACATCTGAGAAATACTTCCGAGTATACTTCTAAGAAATACTTCTGAATATACCCCAAGTTTCATCCGAGAACGGCTCAGCTTCTCAGCCATATCCCATATGTTTTTTTGGTGTTTTTTTTTTTTTGTTTTTATAAAAAAAGTCTGGCATGTTGTTAGCGTCCGATAATATCATCTGCGATCGCTGTCCCCTGGCTGGACTGTTAGCTAAATGATTAAAAGCACTACATAATAAGAAATCCATGAAAACCCATCATGAAACCCAGTGAGGGCCATCAGGCAGCAGAGTGGTTATTGATTTAAAAACAACAGACAGTAATGAACTCGTTACAGCTCCAGTTACACGCCGTCAATGTGTATTAATACAGCCAATCAATTACAACCGACTCTTTAGTTTAACCAAAATCTGAAAGTGTTCTCCTGACACGCGGCCCAAGCCGGACAAGCTCACAACATGGAGCTCTGCAGGTTTATTCGGGAATAAAGCACCGGCTCTAATATGTTCTCGTTTCTATAGAAACATCTCATTCACAAAAATCTCAGATTTCACAGCAAATATCGAAAAATTACATTTCATCATCAAGATATTAGAGACCTAGATGAGCTTGGCAATGTTTCTATTTTATGTTTAAAAAAATCTGCAATTAAAGAAACTATTTTAAATATTCACTAGAAAATATAAAATGTTCAAAAACACAAATATAACACATATCTAGGTAGTACATGTGTGACAGTATAACGTGATGTAAACTTCTCCAAGACTGCCTTTTCCAATTATCGACTCAATCCTGGCAATTACTCTTACACAAATCTCACACAAATACTTCCTGAGCCTGTTGCTATGGCGACGGAGTCGGCGGCACTTACCGATGAAGGGGATGGAGTCCAGCGATTCGTTCAAGTTAGCAGAGCCGAACAGGGAGTCCTGATGCTCCTGCGCCTGGATGTAGGAAGGATGGCGCAGCGGCGTGCTTTTACCTCCAGTGGGTTTTTCTCGCATCACTACACCTTCCGCTGGACTGCACCCGTTCACCGGTAATCCCTTGAGGTCCCGCGGGTGGATCCTCTGCCCCGGGGCTCCGGGTTGCGCCTGCCTCTGAGGTGTAGGCACCGAGCAAGAGGTTGACCTTTGACCCGAAGAGGATTCTTTGACTGGCTCTGGACTTTGCATAGTCTCGGCACGAGTCCGAGACTGTAGGCTAGCCACCGAAACTGCCACATGATTACTTAACAGTCTTTGGTCTTTACACAGCTGTGCCTCTTTGGGCTGGTTTTTGCCGACGCGCGAGATCCTATCAGAAGAAACCGCAGGAGGCGGGATGTCCGTTCTACAGCTCAGCTGATGTGGACCGGATCTGCCTCGGACGTTGTTTCCGTAGGAATGCGGATAGATCACTGGTCTCTGGGGAACGGGTTGCCGATTGGGACGAGGTCCTTGCTCGGTCCTGCCGTAACCTCTCAGATCGACAGGCCAAAGAGCCATTTCGCCATGCTCGACGTAGTCCGTGGAATGGAAACGAGCGTTCCGCATGATTCCATCTGACGAGACGCTCCGAGGAGGCCAGTCTTGCGCTCGTGACATTCTTTCTGCCCCAGTCATCCGATCCTGGGAGGCACTGCGAGGCGGAAGCATAGGGGGTCCTTGAAACGACCGGTCATGCGACATACTCCTGCGTCGGATTTTATTACCCCAAGTGGCTTTTTGCGCAAAGTTTGAAGAGGTCTGGGAAGCGGCCGCGGCAGCACGCAAACTGTCCAGGCGCTCCTGAATCGTCCGACTGTATGTGTGGAGGCCTTTGTGGTCAATGTATTCCCTGTAAGTCTGATACGTCCGCCAGTCGATGTTCTGATGGGAAGCCGAAGACGCGCTGGAAGAAGATGGATGATAACGAGGCGGTGGAACGGCGTACGAATCTCCATGGTAACCTGGAGAATACAGGTCAGGCTTGCACGGGTGAACATATGACCTTGTTCTCATCAGCATCAGATCGGGACCCGTGTGACTGTACTCTCCAGGAACCACATGACCCATGTGGACGTCCGCCGGCACCACCACTGTCCGGACACTTTCGTTGCACACGCACACCGCCGTTTGAGTCTTCGGGATCCTAGGTGGAGGCGAAGGGGGTACAGGTATCTCCACGCGGTATCCCAAATCAGACTGCAGCCCCCCTGAGGCCGTGATTTCCGTCGCCTCGGCCATCCCGAGGGGTTTACAGTCTACTCGTGGGTAGCATATGGGAGGTGGCTTCGGGATGTGGCGAGCGTTTCCGCTGTAAGCGTGATGACCTTTAAGGTAGGCATCCTGCGAGTACGCCTGCGGGGGAAAGACAGACTTGTGTCAGAAAGAAAGGTGCAGGTTCTACCTTTAATAAGGACGCATGGATGCTATGGCTCGTATGTGGGAGTCCGACAGGTCAGGAGTCACGAACTAGAAGTGTAAACGATATCCTGCACGGACGTTAAACACAAATCGAGACTTGGCAACAGGGGGAAAAGGGGTTAAAAAGAAAAACAAAAGGAGTGAGCCATCGATGCATGCGTTATCTACACATCTTGGTGTACAAACAGGTAGCCACTTCCCTTTAACGGCAACCACAATTCCACAAGCACTAACACGCGTCCAAAACGCACAAACCAGCACGCCAAAACAAAACATCAGCCAGATTAAGTATTATTTTAGTGCTCTTTTAAATTCTGAACCCACCTGTTGAGTCACCAGACGCGTCCGTAGAGAAACGGAGGCCAGGGGGGAGCGGTTTCCCGCACTAGCCACCGCACTAAATCTGACCTCGGTAATCATAATCTTAGAAATCCTAAAATGCTAGAGGGTCCATCACGGTTTCTGATGACTCCTCGACACCTTCACTAGCACCAACTACGAGTCGAGGCAAGGCAAGAAGACAACAGCGGACTTTCACCTGGCATACCTGTGGAGTCAGGTTACGCAGCGCCGAACTAATAGTCTAACAGTGGATCTAACAGTGGAGAACTTTGCCCCTCCCTTGACAAGTTCCAGAGGTTAAAGTTCTTCAGCAGAGAAAAGACTGGGACAGTGATGAATTAAAAAGGGCGAGGCATCGCAAACACTCCAGCTGGCTGGAAATCAAACAGGTGCACGCGTGCGACAGGCGAAACGTTTCGGAACAACCGGCTGCACGTGCAAGACATCTGGGAACCGGATCATGCTGGCACCACCACCACGACACACACACACAGTGTTCTCGAGCTTACCACACGAGCGATCTCTCGTGAAAGCTGCAGCCATTAGATTGCATCGGGAGTCACGAGGATGGGGTGGGAAAAAAGGAAGAGAGAGAGAGAGAGACAGACAGGAAAAATATTAACGTGGTGTATTGAAGTTATTGCATAACAATGTACGAGACGCTAAAAATAAGGCGATGCCACCTGCTTGCGCTCGCCATTTCGTGCTCCAAGGGGCGAACGCTTCTCCGTCTCTTTCCACTCGCTCCATTTTTCAGCCGCCAACACACGCACACACCCTCTGCTCGGTCTTTTCTCTTATGCTCACTCTCTTTCCTCCAAGAGCTGAGACCGTTCACATGACCGAGGCTTGATTATACATTCTGTTCAGATGGCAGAGCTCTCCCCCTCCTCCCCTGCCTTCCTCTCTCTCTCTCTCTCTCGCTCTCTCTCCCCCACACACACGCACCTCAATCATACACACACACGACTATCTATCTACAACACACAGCGATCAGCTGTCCAAATCCAGTGTATTCTACAACGCCTGCTGTCCGTTATGTAACATTTTCAATGTATAACCATTTAGAGCACGAGGATTTAACACTGTGTGTGTGTGCGCATACAAGAGTGAGTGTGTGTGTGTGTGTGCACGCATGAGTGTATGTGTAAGGGTTCCTCCACCTCCGTTCTCTCCAATGTCATCCTCAAGAGAGGAAAACGGTTTTAATCCTCCCGCTCTGTCTGGACAGGCCACATCATTGCCTTATTACACAGCCAAATGCTTTCCGCAATCCCTTACACGCACACGTACACACACCCACAGCAAACAGATGTGCAGCAGAGAATGAGGAAAAAGGGTGGAGGGGGAATGTTTACAGCTTGTGCTTCTGAACGCTAATCTGAACTCACCTCAAAATCTGTTGATTTATTTTCTGACATCGTTTCTATAGTAACGGATTTAAAAACACGCGTAACGGTTGCTCACGATACAATAATGTGTTTTGAGAGGAAAATATATTTTGGATGATATTTTCTTTTACATTTTATAACTGATCAATTCGGGGAAAAAACCCATGATAAATGAAATAAATAAATATTGTTTTCGTCCAATGAAATGCACTATATACGTATACATACGTATATAAACATATAAACATATATGCCCCGCCGCAAAGAGGTGTGTCTCGCTCTATACGATTTATCAGACTTTAAAATTAATGTAAACTAAATAGTAATGTTTTAATACTTCAGAAAAAGCGTGCAAATTGGTTGTACAATTTGCATTTTAATGTTTGTTTCGTATTAGCTATTAGTGGAATAGCAGCGTTAACTATCTGAACTAGCTATGAATATGCCATACGCGCTAACATTTGTTCGCATTGTATTTGTTCGCTTTGCTGAGTCATGCCGAATTTGCATCTAGCTGAGAAAATTTCAGCTGAAATGTTGCTCTGTCGCTCAAATTGCAGCTCCGTGTTTTGTGTGCGTACGTAGCACATCGTATAAAGAGTCGCCTGTTGCTTGCTGGAGTGAACGAAAGAAAATCCACTTTTTTCCATTTTTTCCCTCAAGCAACGTCAACTATTTGGTCCGTCAAAGATTAAAATAACTGCATATTCATATTCACAAAGCTTAACAGTACTACTACTTCCTGTTTATGATTACTACTTCCTGTTTACTACCTGACCCCTTTCTTTAAGGGACCTTTTTATACGTAAACCTTTTTATTGTTCTGCTTTATGCGCTGCTTAGGAGCAGAAAGAAGAGACTTCAATGTCCTCAACTTCCTGTCTGAATATCAGTACAGGCAGGAAGGCACACCTCCTAGCTCTGATTGGTTGAAATTTGGTGGTCCACATCATCTAGGGATACCACAGAGAGGCGCAAAAAAAAAATTTTATTTAAAAAAAAAAAAAAAAGCTCACCCCATCATCGGGAGATCGCGATTATGAATCCCGTCATCATCCACTGGGTGTGCTCTCTGGATGGGATTGGCATACTGTCCTTTCATGTTAATCAGAGAGACACTAGCCAATCACGGGTGTCCGTGAGGTCATGTATGTGAAAGAGGGCAAATCGCACTCATCCGAATGAGATGCTATCTTTATACATCTCGGAGGAATCCCAGATGGCAAATGACCAAAGTGGGAGAAAATGGAATTGACAGAATGACAAGCAAAGTTTGCTGTAATCTCTCACCCTCAGTGATGGGGAGCCAGAGATGGAAATAATGAAAGGAAAAGAAATGCTGCCTGCTTCTATGACATGATCTAATCGGGACAGTGGTTGAGGCTCCAGCAGTGCTGCGGCAGAGCAGTGGCCTGGTTAGGAGGCCCAGAAACAGACATTAGATGAGGGAGGGATGAGAGAAACAGAAATGAAGAGCTGAAACAGGTCAGCAAAAAAAAAAAAGGAAAAAAGGAGCTAAAATGAGTACAAATAAAAGGAGTTGCTGCTCAGACTGTACGCTCAAAAATAACGTGATGGCTGCTTGTTTATCTTGATGACCTGGCACTAATGTTAACAATGCGGTGCGTTCAAATGAAGGGAGGAGTGGCTTCTGTCAGTCTGACTCAAGGAGGCGTGGCCTCTGAGCAAACCATAAGAAGAAGAGCTTTACCAGCTGTAGTATGTCCTCATCCTTGGGCATCACGCTAAGTTCCAGAAAGGTGTCACTGGAAACAAAATAAGCAAATAAAACAAATAAATGTCAGTGAATGAATTAACACATGAATTAATTAATTCAGCTACTGGTAGAGAGACTTTTTACCTGTTCTGGATCACTGCGATGACCTGAGAGTACGTTTTCCCAATGATGCTCTCTCCATTCACCTTCACGATGCGGTCTCCTGCAGACACACAGGAAAACAAGGAGACAGTAAACACACCTTATTCTTCAGTCCAGTTAACAAGCATCGAGTCTTCTGCTAGGGAACAAAAGTAAAGGCACCTGTGCAGAGACCAGCTCCGTGTGCAGGCCCACCCTCTTTAACCTGCTTCACAAAGATGGTGTCCATGGGCTCCAGTCTGCTCCGGCTTCGTCCTAAACACACACAAACAAACAGTTCTCTCTCTCTCTCTCTCTCTCTCTCTGCTTGCTCATCTGAGCATCCTGATCTTCACATCATTAATTCTAACTTTCATTTCCTATCAGACTTTTCCACCACAACTGATACTGTACGTCACGTAAAGTAAGCAGCATGTGAGGTCAGTCAAGCCCAGCAGGAGGTGCTGCTGTATTAGCTGTAAAGCCATTGTGTAAATACATATATACACACATACATACACACACACACATATTATACATATATATACATATATTATACATATATACATATATATACATACACGTATATATAAACACATATACACACACATATATATATATATATATATCATATTAGAGTCGTGTCTCTCTCTCCCTCTCTCACACACACAACGGTTAACATAATAAATGTTCATAGTTTTCCCCCGCTGCAGCAGTGAAGGACACCGGAGAAAGGAATTCTCGCTCGCCCTTCCTGAGCCAAGTCGGCCCGAGGAAAGAGAGCGTTTAGGAAGAGAGAGAGCAGTACAGTACAGGCTTCTATCAGGACACAATGCAGATACAAGCATGAAAACCACCTCACTGACTGAATAAAAATGTATTACTTAAAAAATAAAAACAATAAAATAACAGATTATTTAAAGTAAATATTAAAATTATAATAGAAGTTAAATAAAACTAAAATACCCAATTACTTTAAAAGAATAAAAATTTTCAATTATTTTTATCTGAATGAACTTGGTGTGAAGCTGTACTCTTACCTCGATGATCTCCGTCCTCATCCTGCGAACAGAAGAAAAAGATTAGAGACATGACGTCCGTCTTACTGAGACACATTATCACTCACTTCATACACACTGTTCTTCTGCTACTTATTATTATTCTTTTTATTCAGATCTGCTTACTTACTTTTATTAACACAGAGAGAGAGAGAGAGAGAGAGAGAGAGATGAAGATTAGCTCTGAAACAGAAAGACTTTACAAACTCTGATTAAACTCAGAGCAGAGTTAGTCATGCTATAGTGCAGTGTACACACACACAGCTCAAGGAAATACCGGGGGGGGGGGGGATCACATTAGAGAGAAAAAAAGAAAGAAAGGGAAAAAAGCAGCATGTAAGAAAATGTGAAAAAGAAAGAAAGAAGCTTCATGTAAGAAAATGTGAGAAAGAAAAAAAAAGAATGAAAGATAGCAAAGAAAAATGAAGGAAAGAACACTGTTTATGTGGTGCACTGCTGTACAAGTCGCTTTGAACAAGAAGTTACTATAGAAACGATACCGCCCAAGAACGAGAGCATTAATTACAAAACCTGTGACAGAATTAGAAAATGAATTAATGCCTTCTGACCAATCAGAATGCAGAACGGACTCAAGATATTTAAGTTAAAAGAGATATAGGTCATTAAATAAAACCAGCAGGTGAGATGTTTGTGCGAGTGCAATGCCTTCTGGGTAATTTCTGCTTCATGAAGAACAAGGTATGGAGGGAGTGACATTAGTGAAAGTAGAGAGAGAGCAAGAGAGAAAGAGAGAGAGAGAGAGGAGTACCTTGTAAGTGGAATGTACGGCAGATTCGGGCGGGTACACGATGAAGTGGCGCAGGGTGAAGCCGAAGCCCAGCGCCGTACGCCGTAACCGCACCGTCTTCGGCCCGGGCCACGAGAACCCCTCGTCCTCCGGCTGGAACATAGACGCTGGAGACTCCTTCTGCTCAAACACGTCCTACAACAAGGAAATTCAACAAAAACAAAATCATAAACATATTGAAATTCATTCAACATGCTCCATTCAACTGATTCATCTAAAAGACTAATTCAACCGATTCTTTCAACAGATTCACTGGACGATTCATGAGACTGATTCAATCAACTGATTCTTTCAACAGATTGAATGGACAGATTTACTAGACAGATTCAATGAAAAGATTCATTCAAATGATTCTTTCAACAGACTCATTGGACAGATTCACAAGACTAATTCCTTCAAATGATTGTCACCTGATTCCTTAGTCAGATTCATTAAACAAATTCATTCATTCCACTGATACTACTTCGAAAGATTCACTCAACTGATTCTTTCACCAGATTCATGAGACTTTATTCCAGAAGATTCATTAGACTGATTCATTCTACTGACTCCTTCAATAGATTCACTACTGATTCATTCAACAATTTCATTGAACTGATTGATTCAACAGATTCTCTGGACAGATCCTTTCAACTGATTCATTCCAAAAGATTCACTCGATAGATTTATTCATTTGACTGATTCATTCGACGGCAATGCCCGCACGGCTAGCTCACTCCCGCTAGTCATTACAGCAACACTGGAGACTCCTTCCATAAACGTTAAATAAACATCTCCTTGTAAAAAACTTCACCGTATTAACAATGAGCTGTTACTATAGAAACGATAACGCATCAGAACAAGCGCATTAATCCTAAATTAATCTGTGCTACTGACAGAGCTGCTGTTACAGAAAATTCATCAACACCTTCTGACCAATCAGAACGCAGTGGTGTAACAGGATGTAAATCAGTACATGAGCAAACATTTTACACACACACACAGGTTGGTGCATTTACTTAGAATTATTGCCTCACACCTCAGCGTGCACGCCCTTCCCTGCGACACTCCTCCACACTCGAGTTGCCCCCAGACCTCTGCGTATCAAACACACCCACTTTTTATTTCAAACTTAAACAATCTTTACATCTCCACATTTTACACACAGCATTTAAACCGGACATTACAGTTTAAAAAACTAAATAAAATATCCAAATAGGAAGGAAAAATACAAGAGCAATTCATGAGGAAGGAAGAAATCAAATCCACCTCAGGCCTTACGCTGTGTGTTTGCTTTGCATGAGCACCATGTCATCGGTCATGTAAACAGTCTGAAGAGAAGCATCTATTTCTCTCTCTCACACACACACTCACATAACCAAGTTCCTCTTCATCAGAATCAGTCAATTTTTTTAATTGGTCTTCGTATATTCTTTCTTTTCAAATTCTTTCCTTTTCTCTTTCTAACTTGTGTTCAATTTTTTTGCATTCAAATTCTTTATTTTCCTTCTTGTTTTCAAATTCCTTCTTTTTTCAAATTCTTTTTCTTTCCTTCTTTTCCTTTCCTTCCATCTTTTTAAAAAAAATTTCTCTCGTTTTCAAATTCTCTTTCTTTTCAAATTCTTTCTTTTTCTTGTTTTCAAATTCTTTCTGTCTTTCTTCCCCCCTTCTGCTGTTTCACTCTACATTTTCCTTTTGCACCCTTTTATTTTATTCCCTTTCATCTCCGGAACATAAACACTTATAAACTAGAAAAATATTTCACATAAACGCATCGATATCAATTCATTGTTTCACTTTCTTTCGTGCTTTCATTTTATTTTATAAATTAGTAATTCTCTCTTTTTTCCTTAACTCTTCCTTTAGTTCATTCATTTTTTAATTCTCTTTCATTTTTCCCCCACTTCATTCTTTCTCTCTCTCACGCTTTCTTAAATCTTTCTGAATCTGAGCTCCTTGATGTTGTTCCGAACGTCAGTGAGTTCAGCCGAGGGTGAAGGAGATTAAGTGGCTTCTGTTGAAATGTTGCATACAAGTGCGTGTTGCTTTGGAAAACAGAACAAACAAATAAAAGAGGGAGAAAGAAAAAAAAAAAAAAAAAACACCACACACTTCAGTGCTCGAGGAGAAAATACAAAGTGGTGATGTTTGTTACTGGAGTTCAAGGTGAAGGCGATGTAGAGAAATCTTTCTAATGGAGAAACGAGGTGAATGCGTTCATTAGTTTGATATTCGTTAATCTTGCGTGTAACCTCGCGGCTTTGACGTAACGTTAACGTATGGATTAACGCAAGAGACGCCGATATCAGGATATCAAAGCCATATAAACGCTTGGAAACTTTGAGCCGTCCGCCGTATAAATGGGCTGTTACTATAAGAACCGTAACGCATCAGAACGAGCGCATGACAGGAAATTAACGGTCCTTCTGACCAACCAGATACAGAATGTGTTATAAAATAAAGATATAGTCACATTTCTCTGAAATAACAATTAATAGCAACTTTTTTCACCAATAATTCTTTTATATAATTTTCTCGTTAACTTGTATATCTTATATGGAATTGTAAAGTACGTCCGCGCAATGAAACGGCTTTCAACGTTAGCTACAGGTCTCGTCTTGTTTACGTAAAAGATGTTATTTTGCATGCTAGTTATTTGAATTCGATAGTGGGTAAATTAACACGAACAGAAAATGAATGTTAAGCTCTAGAACAACATGAAGCATATCATGCAGTGGCGTTTGAGCCATGCTCATCCACATCTCAACCCCATCGGCCCGGCTGACCTGTTCTCTTCAAGTGGAACTGCAACGCATTTGGTCCGTTCTATTGAAATGAAGATGCGTGTTTTTTTTGCTTTCAGACGACGAGGTAATCACATGATGACAGAAATGAGGGGGGAAAGGGAAGGCTTCATAATCAGCTGTAATGCTATTTTTAGAACACAAAAAAACAACAACATCTGGATACAACATGCCCTCAGAGGGACAGATTATTAAGGCATTAAGGTAAGGAGCAAAAAACGCAGATAAAACAATTATTAAATATAATTTAATTTAAGTTTTTTTAGTTTTATTTCTAGTGAATTGACTATTCAATTTAGTCCTTTATATAAACAGTGATGTTAATCGTATTGGTTTAGTTAAAAGTGGACACTAGTTATTGATCTACTCCGAGTCACTGCTGGGAGGAGAAATAAACACTGATCCTAATGAAAACCCAAGGACGATTAACACACCGTGCGTGAAGAATATGAGCTTCAGCCCCAAACATAACACCTACAAGGTGATTAACAACACGGGAGTGCGGGAAAGTGTTTAACACTGTTTACAAAAAAAAAAAACAACAACCACCACCCCAACAGCACCCACCTTAAAAACAACTCAAACAACCACCTCTAACAAAAACAACCACTTTAACAACCCCAACAAGAGCATCCACCCCAACAACCACCTTAACCCTCTTACCCCCAAGTTCCCATATGTCCCATAACCCTATAGAAACAGAGAAACAGCACGCCAACCCTAGGTTCCTGGGCCAAAATCAACATTTTAATTTTAACATTTTTAGGCCTTGAAACAACTTATAATAATGTATTTGTGTAATATTACTTTGAAAATGAAGCAGTTCAGTGTTTTTACTAAACTTAGAGCACAATTCTTAACTAGAGAAATTATGAAAAAATGCTCGCTGAAATCCTTATACTCATTTAGAAGTACCATACGAGCATCAGCGTGGTCAATGCCTTTATAAATAATAAATAAATAAATGCATTTTAGCACCAAAAGTCAAGTTTCTGGTGATAATCAGACCAGCAGGTAGTGCTTTCACGAATGCACAGAAATGGTCCCATTATGACTCCAGACCCCTGCAGTGTCAGTCGCACTGGTTGATGCTGAAGATGAAGACGGATCAGAGTCTGAATCAGGAGAGTTTGCGTCTCTATCGGTTTCGGTTTCAACATCGCCTGAACTTTCACTGCTGTCACTATCTAGAATCATCGCTCTGGCCTGTGTAACTGTGTATGTTTTCTTTTTTTTCCACTGTTTTAGATGTACCTGTGTTCACTGTAGGTGTAACTTTAGCTGGAACACGATTAGCTTTTCGCTTTGGCATTTTTAGTTCACTTCTACTAGTACACCAATATTCACGCTTGGATCAGCTTCATCATAATGCCGGCGTAATAACGTAATCACGTCGTGACGTCATCAACCTTCTGGGTCAAAAAATAATAATTAAATAAGTAAGGAATCATAGCAGAGTAATGCCAGTACACCGGCCTTACAGGGATAACGTTTACACTGTAAATCCTCTATATCGTCCTTACGGGAATAGATCAAAGATGGGCAAGCCGGTTTTTCGGCCATACGGGGTAAGAGGGTTAACAACGACCCTAACAAAAACAAGCCCAATAACCTTTGTCACCCCAACAATGACCCCCAAAACAACAGTGACCCTAACTACCACCATCTTCACAACAAGCCCAGCAACAGTAACACCAAAAACAACAATTCACCTTACCAACCTCAACAACAAGAACATCCACTCCAACAGCAACCAGGCCAATAACAACAGCAACCTCAACAATAACAGCAGCAGCAATAAGCCAAACAACAACAACTCCAACATCCCTGCTGTAGCTCCACCCTCATACTGGCTTCCTGAAACACAGTGAATATGTTTATACGGAGATATTTGTGATGTATTTAGTGATTCTGGTTCTAATTTGTTGCCTGGTGCCGTCAACAGCCATGTGTCGCTCTATTGCTAGCTCAGCCAACACGGTTCGGTCTAAATCTGAAACAGGTCAGATTTCTCAGTTAGCGCCTAATAACAAAAGGTGATTTCCCAGAATGCAACTCAGCTACATGATGCTGAACCACAGCTAGTTAGCGATCTGAAGAGACGACGATGGCGCTGTAAGCGTGAGAGGGGCTTTGGTAGCCGATCTGTTTGAGCAGAGGTGAGAAAGCTGGACAGACACTAAAGTGCCGCCGCATCACTCTTTTTACAGGGAGATTAATGTTATCAGCAGGTTGCCGAACAGCATTGTGGGTAATGCAGGTAAGTGAAAACAGATCAAGCTAAAGACTAAGAATTTCATTCGCCTTTGAGGATCACTTTAATATGCAAATCATCCAAGGTGGAGTTTAATACAAAGGTATAGGAGTAGGGATGTCACGATACCAAAAATCTAGTAGTCGGTACCGATACCACCAAAAGTATACGATACTCGATACCAAAGTCAATACCACGGTGTGGTATAAAAAAAATAAAAAATAAATAAAATTTAAAACTCCTGGAGGACATCCTCCTCTGGCTAATACTGGCAAAGAGAGAGAGAGAGAGAGAGAGAGAGAGAGAGAGATTTTAGTTATCAAACACTGTCTGACAATGATAATAAAACAGTGCTAAGTGCTAATAACAAGTGCTAAGGTGCACTCCTGAAAACACACACACACACACACACACACACACACACACACACAACCACCTTATACTCTGAATTCAAGCATTAGTTTAAATTCACTGATATGGTGGCAGGCCAAAAAGATTTATTAAAAGCATTAACATGTGAATAATTATTAGTGACATTAGGCTACATTTTGCTGACAGGACACGGACTGAATGGCGATGCATGGTGGCCCATTAGGAGGTAATTTATAACATTGCAACGCGTAAGCGTCGTTAACAAATAACTGGTTATCACAAACATTACATGGAGCATAATGTTAGCTGGTTTCACGGCCACAACGCCAGTTGCCTCAAACAAACATAATATAGGGTCTGTCTTTCAGGTGCTTTGCCAAATTCCAGGTGTTTCCTCACTTTGTTTGAAATGAACGATAGCATCGGTTGCACACCGGCAACCAACGCTTCCTTTCCTCTCAACGAGTCAGGCGGAGCTAAAATTGTTGCCGTCTTCTGTAGTTTTTCCTGTGTGCTTGTAGTTGTTCTTCCTCTTCTTCACGACTTGTGGACAGACTAAAACACTTGCGTGTTTTTGCTGCCCCCTTCAGTTCCGGACGAATTGCAACCATCGGTACCTTCATTACCAATGGTACCTACGCAGATGCAGAAAAACAAGTACCGTCACATTTTAAGAATGTTGGTATCAAAGTATCGGTTCTTGTGACACACCTAGTATAGATGGACAGATGGACCTACGACGTGATCTATATGGGATAATAAATGCATGTAGATGGATCTAATCACAGAAATAATCACTAAACTGGTTCTCGCCACTGCAGGAAGGAAAGAAGTGTAAAATTACAAAATGGCCAAACACAAGAGCTCTGTTCCAGAAGATGATTCACTTCAGCAGCGTCCAACGTCCGACCTTCCAGCCTGGAATTCACACACAACGCGTTTATTGTCTCGACTTTTGACACAGACGTCTCAGTGGGCAACGTCCCTAGACACACACGCACGCACAAAACAACCAACAGGAGCTGTTCATGGAGAAAACAATTTTCAAACCATCTTGAGTTTTGTAACAAAACTGTCAGAATTGATCCATTTATTTATTAGTTTGCTTGATATATAAAGCGCCTTTCTAACACATTTCTCACAAAATGTTTATGAATGTAACGAGATAACGGCTAACCAGTTTGTTATTATTTAAATATCACATCATCAAACATCACGACACTGACAGCACTGCAACCTGGGAAAAGAAAACATTTTACTCATTCGCACCGCCCTCCCGATTCGTATCAATATCGGCTTCCGTGTCGTATCGATAATGGTTTCCTGATTTCCTGGTTTGTTTGTTTTTTACATATTTTTAAGAATAAAATAAAATGCAGTAATATATCAGTGCCAAGGTTTAAAGCACCAGAAGCCATTAGGGCTGGACGATAGGACATAATATCGATATCACAATACAAACAGCACACGATACAAACAGCACAATGCACTTTTCTGAGATATCGTGGCTATCAAGATATCATTTTATAACATTTATTTCTTTTTAAATGATTTCATTGTTTTTAAAAGTTAAACTTTTCTGCTGTTTGGAATGTTTGAAGATTGTAAACATTTTTTAAAAACCTTACCGGACGTGTCCAGACATCGACTCGTACCGAACTTTCCAGTACCGTGCCGTCTCTGCAATACTGCGCTAGCTATGACTTTTTAACCTGACCCGCTTCCGGGAAATCGAAACGCGTTTCGGAGTTTAGTTAATAAACGGACGACCCTGTCCACCCCATGTTACTGGAAATCCCAACACCACAATGTTAAAACTCCCGGATTCCAACATCCTTCCTGTTCTCTCATTCCATCTTTCCATCTAACGGGAAGCACGTTCCTCTCCCCATCACTCATTACTCGCTCTGAAAGAGACTCACAATAACTCAGCACACTCTAATGAACACAGATTCAGCGGCACCGAAGTCATCAACCAAACTGCCCAATCATAATCACAGTAGTAGTAAAAATAATAAAAATAATAATACCTGAAAAAGATGCAGTGTATCAGGTGAAGGATTAAGGAGATGTAGCGATCCTGCCTACTGTATATATTGTTTGATACGAGGCTCTCAACACAATACATCCGTAATAACAATAATACTGCGTAATATAATACATTAACTCGGCTATTTGTCATAACGTGACACTCATATTACACGAGGTGTAACAAACTTCAATTATTATTTTTTTAAAAGCTAAAAATAAAACTATTTTTGCAGACATTAGCTAAAGCATTTACACAGCTTTATTTTTTTCTACATTTAAGTGTCCTTTTATTTAAATATAAATGATTCTTTAAAAATCACACAACCACGTGGACGTTATATAAATCCTTGAAAAGTTTTCACCTTTAAATTTGTAAAATCTTTCATTTGTACATTTTTCCCCTGTTCAGTGTTAAATTTAAATTGAAATTAAAACAAACAATTTAGCATATACATTTATTAATAAAATGTATGTTTTCTAAATATTAAAAAAAGTTCATTTTTATAGGTATTATAAAAATCAAACAGGTTTTTTTGGCCGTATCGTTCAGAGTGGAACGAGGCATCAGACAAGGCTGCATCCTGTCACCGTTCTTGTTCAACTTGTACGCGGAAACAATCTTCAGAAAAGCCAGACTAGACGAAGTCGAAGAAGGGATCAAAATGGGAGGCCGAAACGTGAACAATTTACGGTACGCGGACAACACCACCTTGATAGCAGGCACTGAAGAAGGAATGAAGAACCTACTGTGGACAGTTAAAAGAGAGAGCCAGGAAATGGGACTGTTGCTGAACTTCAAGAAGACCAAGGTGATGACCAACGAAAATTACGATCGACGAACCTTTGACCTGGATGGAGACGAAATTGAGGTTATCAACGACTTCAGCCTACTTGGATCAATGATCAACACGAAGGCAACGACTCGCGAAGAAGTGAAACAAAAAATAGCCACGGGAAAATCAACGATGAAATCATTGGACAGAATTTTCAAATCGAAGGACATTTCTTTGCCCACAAAGACACGACTCGTTCACAGTCTCATCCTTTCCATTGTAACATATGGCAGCGAGAGCTAGACAGTCAAGAAACAAGAACAGAAAAGAATCGACGCCTTCGAAATGTGGTGCTGGAGACAAATCCTGTCGATACCATGGACAGCCAGATGGACAAATAAATCTATATTGGAGCAAATCAAACCGGACATGTCTCTCGAAGCAAGGATCACCAAACTACGACTTGCCTACTTTGGACACCTTGTACGAACAGATCACTCACTGGAGAAGGACGTTATGATGGGACACATCGAAGGAACAAGAAGAAGAGTAAGACCAGCAACCCGATGGCTCGACACCATCAAAACAACAACGGAGAAGACCTTGGCCCAACTTATCCAACTGGCACATGATCGATCTTCCTACAGATCGTTCATCCATCAAGTCGCCATGGCTCGGAATCGAGCCTAGGGCCTTTAACTATCGTACTCTCCCCTATGCCACTCTCTGCTCTGCAGCGTCGGGATTTCCGTGGAGTCCGGGTGAAGTTTATCCACCTACATGAGACGGAAAGTCTGCACACAGATAAAGAGAGGGACTGTGATGGTTTCTGGAATAAGCGTGTGAACGAGCGAGCGTCTCCGTGACTGCACGGCACTTTTTGATGACATCATTTGGCAGGATTCTCAGCACTACAGGAGCTGACGGGAATCTGGACATGATTCATCTTGTGTTAGCTCGAGCCGACTGTGTGTACGACATCGGGGGAATTTCCTTCAGCGGCTTCTGCACTGTTTCCTTTTTCTTTTCTTCTCTGGATCACGAGTCTGATTAATGTCACACCTTCACTTCCGGGGGCGGGGGGGCTGGGGGGGGGGGGTTGGAGCTCGACATACTAAAAACTATTTCTGGTAAAACCAGGGGCATCGTACCATACTGCGATACCCGAGGCACTAAGTACACTTTTAAAAAAACAGAAGTTGACTGAATGTCACATTTTTTTATAAATATAAAAAAAAAGGAATAAATTATATATTTTTTCAAAAACTCAAACTGACCTTACATATAGATCTACTTAACATAAACTAATGCATATTTATTCCTAAATAAATATAATAAATAATTTAGATTTAAAGTTATATCTAATCAGAGTAACTTTTCATTAACCCATAATATGAAGTCAAAGCAAAAAACACATTTTAACACATTTTTATTTATATATATTTACTTCAAATTAATTTATTAATTATTTAACAGTTATTTAGAAGAAGGGTGATTTCTTGTAAATTCAGAATAAAGGTTTAACATTAAATCAGCTGCAAATTTTTTTTTTTTTTTAAATGCTTTAAAAAAAAAAACAACTATCTGGCGATATTTCAGGAAAGTTGAACAAGTTAGTCATGATATGATAATCGTATCGTCGTATCTCCCATCCCTGGTCTTTGTTTATTTTTTCCAAGTTAAAATGGTTAAACTATCCTGTCCAAATAGGGCTTAAAGTTAAAGTAAGTAAGGTGTGGTTGGGGTGGGGGGGGTCATTTCCATGGTAACCATGGTGAAAGTCAACTTTCAATCTTGGCTTGATGCACCCGAGCCTCAGGATCGACAATTCATAAATAACTAGCAACAACAACCGTCTCCTCAATGACCCGTTACCGTGGAGATAATATCTGACTCAAATATCAACCAGCGTCACACCTTACCATGTCACGACACTCACGAGGACTCAGCAGAACATCTCACGATACTCCAATACACACCACCATAACGATAGCTTGGAATGACATGGCGGATTTGGGGACAATGTGACATGCTGTGTATCACGGTATCGATGTGATATCGTATCACACAGATCTACAATTCTGACCAATAGCGTTGTTTCTACCTGCCTTAGGTTTTGAGAGAAAACAAAAGGTGCAAGCACACAAATAAATGCTCATTTGCATATCACCGCCATCGTGTGATGCATCAGTACCACCACACCATAGTTAAAGCACACATCCACATGCAGCGTCCACACATCATGCACCACTCACGGGACGCCATGCCACGCCGTACCAGAAATAACAGTGAAACATTTAGATAATAAAAAGGTATTACCTCACACAGTGGGGCGTTGACACTGTAACTCGCCTCCTCCTCATCATTTCTCCAACCTGTCGCCATGGTTTCACCTCCCCGCAGTCCACATCAAGAGGAGCGTCAGACTAATCCAATCTGATCGCTGTGTGGACGTCCATCCTGCCTCAACTCCCCTGCAGAACACAAACAAAACACAAAAAAAGTGTAAATAAAACAAAATCCAGCAACAAAATCTCCGGCGTCTTCTCTACAATCTTTTTCACATCTTCTATAACCAGGCCTTTTTTTTTATTTTCCTTTCCAAGACTTTAAATGTGATAAACAATGACAAAAGAATAATAAAAAAACCCAAAGAGATTTAAGATCGTGTCAGACTTTTTTTTCTACCCCCGACCTCTTTTCTTCTACGAAATCTAATCTATCAGGAGTCCGAGTTATCTTATAGTTTTTTATTCCCGAACAAAAGAAACGATAAACTTGAAGCACATGGTTTATTTTTTTTTTTACTACTTGTAAAGTTTAAATATCTTAACATGCTAATGTTAAATGTGAAAATGTGTTAATTCCTGAAGACACGTGTGTGTATTATATTTTTTTTTTTTTTTTTTTTTTTTTTTTAGGGATGCACCGAATGTTAGGCAACCGAAATTATTCGGCTGAAAGTAGCAAAAAAAAAAAAAAAAAGCAGCACTTTTGTGTTCGGCCGAATAAGTGAAAAGGCCGAATAAATTTGACCGAACAATGACGTGTTTGATGATACGACAAAATAGCCTAGCAACCAGAATGAGACGCGCGAATGTCACGACCTCGATGAGGGCACGCGCGCGTGCACGAGCTACGTGCTCTTCGGATGTTTACTGTGGACACGTGCGTTTGTTTTGTTTCTGTTCCAGAGCATGTTTCTGTCACGTCGCGAGACGTAAGGGAGTAGAGTACAGAAGCAGGTAAAGACGTATTCATTTAAGGGCAGGCTGACAAACCGTAATCCAAAAAACGTAGTCAAGACAGGCAAAGGGTTATCGGGCTATCGGCAAACAGGCATAAACGGGGCAAAGCAGGAATCAGAGTCGCGGTCACAGAAAACAGGGTCAAAACACAAAGCAAGAAACATGAACTAGTACTATGGACTGGGAGCGGAAACACCAGCGGGAACTAAATGAGCTAATCTACAGTTTAAACTAACTAAATCTATCAAGGAACATAACATTAACAACATATCTAACTATACTATATCTACTATAATACTCCGCGAGGTGTACAGGGATGCGAGCAGTATATATCCCCAATATAATCAGTCGTATAGAACCGAATAGAACCATTTTTTGCACTTTTTAATGCACTTTTTGTTGTAGGCTACAGTGTGTTACATTCTTTCAGCAGTCAGTTATAGGCCTAACATCGGCTATTCAAGGGGGTCTCAAAGATGACCACATAAAAATATTTTTTATTTTAGTCATTTATTTATTTAAAGTTATATTGTGCCTTGTTGGTAGCCTATGCCTGATGGAATGAAAAAAAAATGTTCAGTGTTAAATACATATTTTGAAATTGTAATTTTTGTAATTTATTTTTTTTCTTTGAAAAGCAAGACAAAATAGTAAAAAGCACATTTTGACTATGTAATTTATGCAATGGTGAAAAAAAAGGAAAAATAAATGGAAAAATGTAAAAAAAACGTGTTCGATATTATATCTATCTATCTATCTATCTATCTATATATATATCTATATATCTTCTGCTTCGGCCATATTCATATCGGTGCATCCCTAACACACACACTCATATATATATATATATATATATATATATATATATATATATATATATATATATATATATATATATAAAATAAATAAATAAAAATAAAAGTTTAAAAAGTTCAAAGCTTTTTTTCATAAAAAATATTATTTGATTATTATTATTAATTGATTAAACACTTAACATCAAAAAATAAATAAATTTAATAAAGAAATTATATTTTTATTTTTTAAACGTTTTTGTTTTGGCTTGAAAATAAATTGACAATAATAGAAAAAAGTTATGAATAAACTATTTATATATTAATCGCATTTATTTATTTACTCAGTTATATTGAATTTAATTAACTCATAATTAGTACTCAATTTAATGTCAAAACATTTTATTGATCACTTATTATATATATTTTAGAATAAGTTATTTAACAGAAGGAAACATTTCCTGTAAATTCAGAACAAACTTGAATAAACATTTTTTTTATCTTTAATCTTTAACTTTAAGTTTGCACTTCTATTTTTTATGTTTTGAAAAGATATCGATGTTACTGAGTCCTAGTCTTTTTTTATTTCAATTTATTGTTTTTATATAACATTTTCATCCACGTTTGTTTGTTTTTTTATCTGGAAATGAGTGGATTTAACTTTCATTCTTTTCTTTTTTTTAGACACGTTTAAAAATAGTTTTTACATCACTGTTATTTTTCTTTTTAATATCATGACTTTTGTCTTTAAAAACATGTTTAAGTAAAAGTTGACTGAAGTGCCACATGGCTGCAAGACTCCCTGCTGATCCTCAGAGCTACAACAAACACCTACCACCATAAAAACACCTACCACCATAAAAACACCTACCAAATGACCTGAAATATATCTTATTTCATTTAAACACAATTAAAAGAAAATATATAGTCTGGTGGTAATTAAGCTGGGAAAGTGTCAATAAAGAGGGGTTTTATTTATTTATTTTAGGTAATTAGACAGTGATACTATTTTAGGTCAATGCAGTAGTAATTTCAGTTTAAATAATTATTATTTTACATTTAAATCATTATTAAACAACAATAAAAGATTAAAAAGACAAAATGGTGTTCTTAGCGAGGTTGCCAGATTTAGTACAAAACAATTAGCAATTTCAAAACCTCTCTGAAAATATTACAAACTAAAAATATATATTTAAGCGTATAAGATTTCACTACTCTTATTTATATTTAAACGTTTGCGCAATTTCGTTATATTGAGTTGACTAATGTTCACCTAAATTCGCTCAATCTGGCAACTTTTCCCAACCCAGTGTTGGAAAAAGTTTCTTGGTTTGACGTTGGTCTGTTAGTCGTGTCCCAAATCCCTTCCACCTGACCTACGCAAGCGCACTACGTAGGCGGCTGGAAAACCGGCGCCCACACCCTACGTAGCGCACTCGGAGTCCAATATGACGGCGATTTGGGACACATCCCGCTCCACAAACCAAAAAAAAAAAGACGACAAAGTTTGCTCGCTCCGAAAGAAAGTTCAAATAAAATGAAATGCCAAGTGTTAGCAAGCTGAATACATGATTGTCGATAAACAGTGTTTATAAATTATATAAATAAAAATAAAAATGCACGTAGTGGGAGGTTCCGCTCAGCTAAACTAAACTAAGCTAAGCTAAGCAAAGCTAAGCTAGCGATAGCTTCCAGCCTACCTGTTGGGAATGAAGCCGCAGAAAGAACTTAACGTCACAACAAACGCCCATTGAAAATGAAATAAAAATCCTCAGTCCGACTCGTTACCGTGATATAAAGCTCACAGTCCTTTGTTTGTTGTAGTTTTAAAATGTAATAAAAATTGTTTTTAAAAGTTTTTCCCCTACTTGGCTAAAGCTAGCACGAGCGCAAGACAGCCAGCTAACTCGCGCGGAACAATGTTGGAATTGTGCTCGAGAGCTCCACCACAGAATCCTTGGAAACGCCAGCCAATCACATGCCTCGTAACATGTTGTGGGTTTTGAATTCCAGCCAATAGGAAGCGGTGTTACAGTCGGCCATTTTCTCTGTGTGTTTTTCTTTTTTTCCCTTAAATATATACATATATATTTTTTATCTATTCTCGAAAGTTTTTGTCTTTTAGTTTTTCTTCAAATTTGTACTTATTTGTTAAAATAGAATTAAGATTTTTTAAAATCATTCTTTGGACTAAATAAAGGACTAAACACATTCAAGTGTTAATCATTCACATTATTATTATTATTATTATTATTATTATTATTATTAAACCCAGATACCACACCCTATACGTTTTTTTCCTTTAGTAAAACCAGATTTAAACATGCTGAAAATACACAAATTTTACTTAATAGATCATTAAATATGCACTCATTTACATAATGTTTTCAGTAAACGAATTTTACTCATAGTTATCTTTTTTTATTGGTTGTTGTTGTTATTGTTTGTATTTCTTGTGATGCTCCTGCATGTTCTACATTCTGCTTTATTTTTTCTTATTTGTCTTTAAGCGGGAGGAGCTTCACCAAACTTAGCGAACAAAATGGTTAGCTTAGCTTCAAGTGTTTGTTGACATGTTGTTAGCACATATTTGAAATTTGATTGATTGATTTATCTTTATATTATCTAATCGTGTGAACGTTTCACGTGTAAAGGCAGTTAATTTTGAAAACATCCACTTGATGACTATGACTGTCGCAATACTGAACAAAAATGTGAGTGAAAAATCATTTAAAAAACATAAATATTGGGTAGAAAATTGAAAAACGCTAAAGTTTAGAGGAATGCT
Source organism: Ictalurus furcatus (assembly GCF_023375685.1). Lineage (NCBI taxonomy): Eukaryota > Metazoa > Chordata > Actinopteri > Siluriformes > Ictaluridae > Ictalurus > Ictalurus furcatus. Next base: position 12,991,042 of record NC_071261.1, read on the forward strand.
AAGAAGATAGTTTGCTAACAAGCATGCCAATTAGTTAGCGTGTGACTAACTAGCATAGTAATGAAGCTGAAGTGAATATTCTGTTGAGCAGCTATTTTTCATCTGGAATTTTATCTGTAATAATAAATTTGTTGTTTCTTTAATATATTTCTAAAGAAAAAAATAAGTTCCATCTACCCGAAAGAAAGAAGTGAATCAGAGCACAATGAAATTCTTTAAAAACGACATCAAATGAATGCTAATTGAAGCCGTACAGACATGTATAAAGTGTCCTGTCATCTCAGCAAAATCCTGACAGTTCCTTTAATTCATCTGAATCTCAGACTTTGGAACACCGCTAACACAAGAAGTGTGGCCATTTTATTAACAAGGAAGTTTTACTTTCAATGGAGTTTCCCACTTTTACATTTTCCACATCCTGATTAGCCTGTGCATGATAATCCTCCACCCCTCTCCATGTCTCTGGCATAAATACAGCAGCTGTTTGGCTAGATTAGCCAAGTCACATGGCGCTGCTGGTTCAAAGCGGGGTCGCTATGCGGCTGGCAGAAGCTGTGGAATGCATGTGTGTGTTCCCACAACATCCGTCTTTCCTCAGCCGTATAGAGCTGCTCATCTGTCACAGAGTTTCTATATTAGCATGTATTGTGAGCTACGAGACCAAGACTGCGCTAGCATGTGAACCATGTCAATGCTATCGTGGCTAAACATACACCAACTCCGGTCTGGAGTTCCTGCAGACTTTGTTATGGAATTTCTGCATTCTCCAGTTTGAAAAGGTACCTTAAAGGTTCCAGGGTCATGAAAAGATCTTGGGTTTCTAAAACAAAAAATGTTCCAGGCGTCACAGGGGGTGGGGCGGGGGGTAGTAGAAAGATATTGGGTTCCAGTTAAAATTGTATTTGTTTCTGAAAAAGTTCCGTAATCCATGATTTCTAACCCTGATTTTAAAAAAGTTCCTTGGTTCTTGCAAAAGTTTCTGCATTCCTGGAAAGAAAAGTTCTTGGGCCCCTGCAAATGTCACTGTGATCCAGCAGAGGAGAACGGTTCTTAATTTCAGGATTTAGGATAGACTCGTAAGGAATAAAATAGTTGAGAATGCTTTTGTGTTCTTGAAAAGGTACTTCAAAGGTTCTTGGGTTCTGAAAAGAACAGATTTTGGTTCCTTAAAAAAAGTTAATTCATCTTTGAAAAAGCTCCTGAAGGCAAGTTCCAGGGTTCCTGAAAAGGGTTTCTGAAGAGTTCTTGGGTTACTGAAAAGTGTCCTGGGTTCTTGCAACAGTCCATGGGTTTCTGAAAATGTTCCTGTGTCTCTAGAGGCAACCCAGGAACTCTTTCAGAAATTGCTTTCAGCAACCCTGGAACTTGATCAGAAAGTCACAAGCTTTTTCAGAGACCAACAAACTTTGTAATGATCCCAAGGTCTTTTCAGAACCCAGGAACCCTTCTAGTACCTTTTCAAGAACCCATATACATTTGCAGGGGCCCAGGAATTTTTTCAGGAACATTTTCAGGAACAGAGAAACTTCTTCTAGAACCAAGGGACTTTTTTTAACAACCAAGAACCATTTAAGAAATCCAGAAACTTTATCAAGGAGTAATGATTTTTTTCCCCCAGAAATTTTAAAAGATCCGAATAATCTTTTTGAGGAAGCCAGGAACTTTTCAGAACCCAGGAGTCTTTCGGGTAGCTTTTCATGAACCCCCTACACATCTTCAGGGAGCTTCAAGAATCCAGAAATCGTTTCAGGAAGCAAGCGAGAAACTTTTTAGGAAGCCAGGAACCGCAAATTATTTTCAAACGTAAGAATTGTTTTTGAAAACCAGGACTCCCCTGAGATACATATGCTAATAAGGACTTGATGTACGACAAAATATTGAGGCCCTTCAAAGCAAACCCTGTTGCGAAAATCAGCTTCTGAGCCCGACACTTACGGCGCAAACCTGAAAAGACGGCTTTCTGCAAAGTGTCTGGAGCTGGACAAATGTTCCTTTCATTCAGCAGTGACCACCTGTTCAGGGGGATTTAGTGGCTGGGAATTTGTCTCAGTGCAGCACAGACACAATCCATCTACAAACGTTTATCAGGGCTTGAAATGAACTTCACACAACAGCTACCAAGTTTCTAGTTAGCGTTCTCATGGAGCGAAACTTTTCCCAAACCTAAAAGTTGGTACAAAGTATTTTCTAAACAAAAGCACATATGCTGTATGTTTATGAAATACGACCAAATCCATTCCTTTAACTACCTTATTATTCTGTTCTGAAACATTCTCAATTTTGCAGAGTGACAAGTGTTTTTGAAGGGACAAATCCATTCCTTTAACTACCTTATTATTCTGTTCTGAAACATTCTCAATTTTGCAGAGTGACAAGCGTTTGTGGGTCAGTGGGGGGCGGAGCTTACATGTAATTTCATCATCCAACTGTAAGCTTTTTCATCGGGCATCAACACAAATGTTTACTCTGTGTTACTGACCGTTTATTACACAAGCACACTGGTGCAACGTAATACAACAACAAATCCCCATCAGCAACTCGTTATTACGAGAAAACATCGTAAAATTAATAATAAGAGGTAATGTTTAGTCATTTTGAGACTCGTTACAAATAAATAAATTTCTTGCACATAAGAAGAAGTTTATCTTCTGTTTCAATTAGAGATTTCCTCTGTTTCAATTAGAGATTTATTCTTTGTAAACTAACAGGGTGCTTTCTAATAAATGCTTTTTTTGTAATAGAGACTTTTTAATAATAACAAAATGATGTTTTCTAATGATAAAAAGTTTTTCTCATAATAACAATGTTTTATAATGACAACAAAACATTTCTCGTAATAACGATGTTTTCTAATGATAAAACGTTTTTCATAATAAAGATGCTTTCTAATGAAAACAACAAAATGTCTTCTCCTAATAACAATGTTTTGATGATAACAAAATGCTTGCTTTGTAATAACGATGTTCTCTAATAATAACCAAACACATGTCTTATAATAACATGATGTTTATACGGATTCTTTTTCTTAGTGTTACAGCAATGTGCTTCCAAAGTTTATAGCTGCTGAAACATTAATGATAACAGGACTAGCTTTGCATAGTGGATGTCCCTCAACGTTAAATAAAACTATGTATAAAAGTCTAAAAATATTGTGTCATTCTTTAACAACTAAAAATTTTTTAATTGTGGTATAAGAGGAATAAAACACATTGGAACCTGATGTTATGGGAAAATAATCTACACTGGGGTGGTAACTGTAATTCCACTTTATTACATTACCCTGTTGTTGATCGTTTTCCTATCCCTTACGTAATAGTTAGCTAGCTTTCTAACCAAGCTGCCTACTAATATTAATAACACAATCAAATTCAAATCGATTAGTACAATTATTATGGAACTATTCCTTTAACATTGTAAATAATCTCACAAATTCATTCATATATTTAAATACCAAATGGAAACAAACAAGTTGCCAGATTTATCGTTTGCACCACATTTTAAAAGCGACAACCTAAAACCGTTAGCGTGGTACTATGTATATGAGATTAAATAGCGTCCCTGTTGATTTTGTCCTCACTTGCTGTATGATTTAAAGTGCATGTGAAAGTGCCCAATCTGGCAACGTTAAACACACAGCATGGAGCTCTGTCGTCCTTCTGTTCAAACACTGGAGTCATGTGTCAGGTGTGTGTGAATGGGTCTCTGTAAAACACACTCTTCAGCTCCATTGTCAGCAACCGCATTACTGAATCGCTTTTATTTACAACAGGGTCACTCGACACACGAGAGCCAAAAAAAGAGAAAAAAAATTCCCACAATCTAGGGAGGAGTCTTTCTGAAAATCCGACAAGCAAAAGAAACTCAAAAATTCCCCCGTGTGGTTTGGAAATCCTTATATGTTGAATTCCCCATGAATTTGTACAATTCCGGATTTCCCAGAGAGCGATGGTGGCCATGTCTGACACGACATGATGGAACACTGCAGACGTTCCCCGTGTGGTCCACCCGGCCCTGACTCAAACACACCTTAAACACAGGTTTACAGAAGCAGTGTTTTTGTTTCCACTGCTGCTGGTGGAGGTGATAAGGACGGGTTTGGGCGGAGACCGTAATCAAAGATTCCCTTCGGTGAAAACCTCATAACTTCACGGATCAGCCGGGAAACAGAGCTTTTATAAACGCCACGCTGTGAGTTACAAAACCTACAGTATCTGTGTCTACATACAGCACTTCAAGCACATTCATATTAATAACCCAAACTGTTTTTAAATATGTATTTTTAAAGAACCTTTTAGCAACCAAGAGATTTTCAGGAACCCCAGACTTTGTATGAAATCCCAAAACGGTTTCAAGATTTTTAAACACTCATTTTTTTCTGCCCCAGAAACACAGGAAATTTTAGGGAATCGATGCACCATTTCTTGCACCCATGAGCCATTTCAATAACCTAGAACCCTCCCATTATCCTCTTCAGGATCCCATTAACCTCAGGCTTTTTAGAACCCAGGAGCCATTTCTAGAACCCAAGAGTCATTTAATAATGTTGGAGCCATTTCAATTACCCAGGAGTCCATTCTTTGTACCCAGGAGTCATTTTAGGGAGCTAGGAGTCATTTCTGGAACCTAGGAGCCATTTCAATTACCCAGGGGCCATTTCTAGAACCCAGGGGCCCATTTTTAGCACATAGGAGCCCTTTCAGTAATCTAGGAGTCATTTAAGAATCTAGGAGCCATTTTAGGAATCAAGGAGCCATTTCAATTACCCAGAGTGCATTCTTAGTACCCAGGAGTCAATTCTAGAACCCAGGAGTCATTTCGGGAAGCCAGGACCCTCCCATTATCCTCTTCAGGATCCCATTAGACCCTGGCTTACAGGGGTCCAGGAATTGTTTTTCAGGAACATTATCAGGAACTAAAACATTTTCAAGAACCCAGGAAGTGTTTCAACATTCAGGATCTCATTCAGAAACAGAAAAAAATGATCTGAAATGAACGAACGAACAAGAAAACCTTTCAGCTACCTTTTTTTCCCCCTCAAACCCATAAATATTTTCACAGATCCAGCAAGAACTCAGAAACATCTTCAGCAACCCAGGAACCTCTTTAGGAACCCAGAAACATCATTGGGGGACCCAAAGATCCATTTTAGGAGTCCAAGAACTCTGTACCTAAGAACTCTGGCCTTCCACACAATTCTCAGTCTTCGTCTTATAATATTTAACCTCACAGATGGGGTTTGACAGAGATATTAACAGAAAATGTCTTAGGTGAGACAGACTTCCGTTACATATTAGCTGCATTATCCTGGAAGCGCTTAGCTCCTGAACACATGCTAGCTGATAGAGCATGGTGGATATTTATTAGCGAGCGCTGCTTTAACACGATTACCGTAATCACACTGCTGAAACCTGCACAGGATTAAACTACAAACCTCACACTTTCACCTGAGCCAAAACAAAACACCAGAGAGTGGGAGGTGGTTATGTAACTAACACACATACACACACACACACACACACACACACACACACATACACACACACACACACACACACACACACACACACACACACAGCTGTGTACACAAGGGTATTTGACTTCTTCTTCCACTGAGGTGACATAATACGTGATGAGGTCAAGTATCTGAACCTCCTGAACCACTTTTCGTCATTGTTTTACTTTTCTGGTTTTTAACGTTTTTTCATTTAGACAGTAGAGGGGATTTGAGCAGGTATTTATACAATAATGAGATCAATTAAATTTTTCGCCAGGACATCTTGATTTATGTAATTTTTATCACAGTATATGAACATATGGACAAATAAGAGTCGCAAAAATCAGCATATAACTAGAAATGGACATGCTACATGTGACATATTCAGCTGCATGTAAAATGTATGATACAGGTTAACATGTAAACAGTGTGTACCGTATTTTATAGATTATAAGATCAGTGGGGTTTTCCCCCTCCACCTCCAGCAGAATTTAACTGTAAATCATCAGTTTATTAATAATACAATAGTCCTGCTACTACAGTTATTACAGGGCAGTATTGAGAATTTACACTGCAGTCAGCCTGAGGGAAAAGTGGGAGGGGTCTAATACACCAGAGAATACGGTAATCTTCAGCCCGTCAGTATAAAACATTATGTTACGATTTTACGTGAAATAAAATTAATATAATTTTGTACAATTATTGTGTAATGGATGAGTTTAGCAAACACTTAATGAGGACACACACACACACACACACACACACACACACACACACTCACTCTCACATACACACGTATACAGGTCTGAGCCACTGGACGAGAGGCATCAGAGTCTGTACTTCTGTTTCCCATCTTCACTCATCACACAGATGTGCTGCAGGGAGAGAGAGAGAGAGAAAGAGATGGAGACAGAAAGAGAGAGACAGAGACAGAATAACAGGCAGAGATTACATTTACTAAATCACAGAATATTGTCAAAAACTAAATTATCACACACATACACCACACACACACACACACACACACACACCTCACACTGGATAAACATCATGAACACTCACATTAAGATCTCTGAAATATTCATTATAGTCTAAAGCGTAGCCGACTACGAAGTGGTTAGGGATCTCAAACCCAACATCTGGAGGGGAGAGACAGAGACAGAGACAGAGAGAGAGAACCACAATACTTTATAAGTTATTTACAGGCTGAGAGAGACAGGTAGAGAGAGAGAGAGAGAGATGGGGGGGTGAATACTTACAGTCAGGGAGACAGACGTCTTGATTAGGGACCCTCTTCACCAACAAACTGCAATCACGTCACAACAGCACTAATTATACTACTGTGTTTTGCATGCGTGTGTGTATGTGTTGGCATTATATTCTGATACACAGACAGAAAGAGAGAGAGGAAGGCACACAAACATACATACATACACACACACACACACACACACACACACACACACACACACCTCACTCACCCTGCCACTTTGATCAGTTTGGGTTTAAAGGCTCGGACATGAGTCAGCAGCGTCTGCAGAGTCTTGCCTGTGTCCACTATAGCCTGAGATACACACACACACACAAACACATACACAGGATGAGTTTGTACAGTGTATAAGTTTATTCGTGACATCGCTGCACATTAAAATGGTTTAATTAAATAAAATATATTATAGAAGTCTTACCTCCACAATCAGGACGTTCTGTGGAAGATGGATGTAAACAGAAAAGGTTAATCAGGTGAAACACTGGCTCAAACACTGTATTACTGAACTGCTTAAATAAATAAATAAATGAATATAATAATAATAATAATAAAAATAATAATAAACACATACCCAGTAGAAGAGACTGTAATGTAGTGTGTAGTACACTTTAAAAATTATATTTATTTAAATACTGCAGTATAATCTAATGAATTAAATCGAGTAAGATTTGAATTGGGTACGAAATAAAAATAAAATTTAAAAAACTGCCTTACATTCGCTTGAATTTTTCTCCCCAAAATATCGTGACGTTGTGTATTTTATTTAAGCTGTAGCTCATGTTTGCTGAATGTTGCTTTTAAATCAAGCATTTTGCAGCCTTCATACATACATATATATATATATAAACATATATATAATAAATAAATTCCACAAACCTCCAACGTACACATTATATGATGTTATATTTACAGCCAAACTACTTAAAAACCTAGACATAATCTCCCACATTCATCCAATGGATATGAACAGGTATCTCTAAATCCTCTGCCTTTACCACAGCATTTTAAACCTATTTTAAAATAGGTTAAACGGCACTTTGTCTGTGTGACCCACCTCATGTCCGTGATCACCATAGATCTTATTTTTCTCCTTTGTTTTCTCATGCCGCACCTCATTCACCCCTTTCTGTGATCCGTCTCTCGATTGTGACCTTCTCAGGTGCTGAATATTTATTCATAGCACAGAAGCGAGTCAAAATAACTCCTATTTCTGCCTTTCTCATCCCCGTTTAGTCGTCATTTCATGCTCCCGGCTCTCTCTTGCTCCTGAACTCCTTTTATGGAGTTTGCTGGGCGTCGCTACATGCAAATGAGCTGTGTCGGGAACGCGCAGTGTGCTTTACACGCAATCCTCAAAGAAAATCAGGATTTGTGTTTGGTAAACATCTACGCAAGACTTGACCGAAAGATTGATAAACGAGGCCCAGTGTGCGAACATTTCATTTACTGGAGATTCTGATTCCAGTTGATTTTATTCACAATGTACTAGCTTTGAAAACAATTAGCCCCGCCCACTTTAGACCGGATAGAAATCCTGAAATTTGACAGAAGCTCACACAGACACTGAAATAACACGATTCACACACCCGAGACTCCAATCAGTTAACTCCGCAGGACTGTTTATTACTTTCTTTTTTTTTTTTTTAAACGATGCACCTTTACTCTACATGCAGTTCAGACGGTGTGTGTACACTGAGCTCATGTTTGAGAAAGAGATGACACACGGCTCTGAGATTCCTCACACACTGATTCATGCCTGCACACACTCCGGCGAGAAGTTCTCGAAGCCTAGGAGTCACACATAGCCGAGACAGAGTTTCTCTGGTTTAAGAGAGGAATAAAACACTCAGGGACGTGCTGTAGTAGGAAAATAATCAACTTCCAGTGTAGACACCAGGCTGCCGTTGATTATTTTCCTCTAACAGCACGTGATGGAGTGTTTAGTTTCTTTACATTTCTCACACACACACTCTGATTGGTCAGTAAGGCGTTTGAAGTGGTCATTTCGTCTCCGTGATGTTTTTTTCTGATAATTGTATGATGTCAGGTTTCAGTACTTTTCGTATCGTCATTTCTTTGAACGTGTGACTATGAGGAAATGACTTAATGACGGATAATAAACAAGGCAGTGACGGAGGGTTTAATGACTAAATACAATTACGAAAGGATTAATCAGGTCTTCACCTTCCCAGCGAGTACAGACAGACTCTCGGCGCCGATCATCTGGAGGTCCGGCGTCGAGTGATCATTCTGGATTAGGACACAAAAGCTTGTACTTCAAAACCATTCAAACACACGTCTGAGTTCATGAGTTTTTTATTTTATTTTATTATTGTTTTATTTTTTCCCCATTTTATAAAACCACTTTTTATAAAGCTGCATTTAAATGCATGAAAAACGCAACAATAATAAAACCACTATTAATATTATTATAATCATCAAAGCTATTCTTTTTCTCCATACAGGACATATGGAGGATGTCTGTGGTATGTCTCCCTCTGCTGGTTCTTAAACGCATTACAGTCAATATAAGGTTCAGCGTTTAACACGCCATCGTTACGTCCCCGATCTTAAAGATGTTTAAAATGTTTAAAAATAGTTTTAGTCCCTTAACAAGCAAATCATTTGAACAACATCTTTAAAATATTTTTTTTTTAAATAATATATAAAAAAGGAGTGTCCAATAAATATTACAAGGCAACCGTTTCTTTATTTCAAGTTCCTGTTTGCATTTTTATGGCCCAAAAATTAGCTTCGTCTCCAGCTGGAACAGAGCTTATTTCCGCTTAAACTTAAAGGTGCGGTCTGTAATGTTTAAAAATATTTTTGAATTGGATCATTTGAACAATATCATCATCTTTTATATTTGTGTGTGTGTGTGTGTGTGTGTGTATATATATATATATATATATATATATATATATATATATATATATATATATATATATATATATATATAGTGTCCAGTCCATTTGAAGTTCCCGTGTGCATTTTTCTGGCCCAGAAATTAGTCCCGCCCCCTAGATGGGACAAAGATTGTTAGCTCTGATTGGGTTCTTCTTGCATTCTATATCTCGTGCAAAGTCATTCGCTAATGAGTCGGCTGTTTAATGAACCTCTTTTAGCTCAAGAGACTTGATTCACATACTGTATATGAACCAGTTTTCCTCTTTATTTTTGTAGATTTTTGTAGTACGCCTCAAATAACGCAAGTTACTTATGCAGTATAATTTAATCAAAATGCTTCTGTGGAAAGCGTGAATTCATTCATCTACAGTAAGCGCTTTATCCTGGTCAGGGTCATGGTGATTTTAGATGTTGAATCATTAAATGTATCAAGTAAAATGTCCTCTGTCCATATAAGTGTATAAGTGTCCTCAGCCATGTTTATGACTACATACAGCGCTGAAATATGTGACTCATGTCCTCTACGTCATCACAAAAAAAAAAAAAAAACTGCATTGGTTTAAATAGCGCTAAATTTGTCAGAGTTGTTTGGGAGCAAAAAGAATCAAATAGTATTGGTGAGCTGAGTCAAATGATCTGACTCACTAAAAGGAGTGTGTCAGTTGCGCTCTACGTTGATTGATCTGCCATGAGCCAATCAGAGTGAGACATACACATTTAAATAAATGTTCTGACTGGTCAAAAGATCAAAGACTTTATCTGGCTTAGAAATAAATGGCAGCAAGTAGTTTGGGAGCCGAAAAGAGTTGACTCTTATTTGGGGAAAATGAGTCAACAGGTTCAAATAGAGTCATGAAATATAGCTACAAATAAAACAAACATTCTCCATTAGTAGTTTATTTTTTAAATAAAGGGCATGTCTGATTACCAGGTAGCTCTTGACTCGTATGAAGTCGACAGTCATGAGTAAAGACCTGCTGGAGTTGCGGTTCAGCACCTGAATGTGTTCCACCAGATCGGCGCAGAACTGGTGGCCTCCCTTCAGCACGCATAGCACCACAATGTCATGGTCACCCAGATCTTCCAAGATGTCACGCGCCAGTCGCTCCGTCCTGCCACGAGACACCGCTCACTCAACTCTCACACTTTAGCACGTTAGTTAGTAGTAGTTAGAGTGGTTTAACTAGTTAGCTTAAATTTGGTCCCAGATGGCAGCACCGACGTATTTATCAATAGCTAGCAGACATGACTAAATTTTTAATTGATCAATTGATTGTCAAGGGCCAAATGTGTAACATGTGTGCAATGCATGCTGGGTAATGTCAAGAGCAACAACAACAACTCGGTTAAAGCTCTAAGGTTGCGATGTTGTGCAACTGAAATGCTACAGAACATGACGTATTGTACACTATACTGCTCATTTATCATTACCGGTCCATGATGACTCCATGTGGAATGTAGACGCAGTCCAGATCCCCACTGTAATGCGCCGGATAGGTGAACAGATCCAGACGGTACCCCGGCCAATTGTCTGGGATCTATTGATGATAGAACATTAGCTATAGGGGTGTTCACATTAATAATTTATAAACACTGGTGTCTTTATAACTCAACACACTTTCACCTCACACACCCCTGAGAGAGCCTAAAGTTCATCATGGTGGCCATTACTGATCTAGACCAGAAGAAAATATACAGGAGAGGGCAAATTTTACTTTCATGCATGAGGAAAGATATGAAGCTTGTTGGACAAATAGTAATAATAATGATTTAGTAACTAGTTTATTTTGGTCATGTAAATTGAATTGCAATTGGTTTTTATATTTTCTTTAAAAACAAACAAACAAAAGAACCAACTGCAGGAGTGCATGGGCTTGGTCAGAATATATAGAAAAGCTATGTCAGATGACAATGATGCTGTTTGCACTTCCTTTTCTGCAATCACATGGCATGCTAAAGGTCATCACCATCATCAGAAGGCTCTCAAAATTTTATAAATGTTTCAATATTTAGGTAAAATTACTTAAAGGAAAAAAATTAAACACTATCTGAGATAAGTTAACTTTTTTGTCATTTGAGCATGTTAATATATTTTGAATATTCCGTTAAATGGTAAAATGTAATTGTTGCCACACACAACGGAACCGTGGTATATGCATGAAACAGGCCTACACAGCAAAGGCATCTCTAATGGTATATTTACATTTTTTTCCACATTCAAAGTAAGAAAAACTGGTGCCATTTCAGACATATTGCAGCTGTGACTTATTTTCCAAATTTTATGTTTCAAGAGAAAGAATTCAAGATACTTCACCCAAAACATGTTTGGATTAAACTTTGTCTGTTTGTATTTTGCGTGAGTAAATCCATCAACATATTTATTACAACTGTAATTCTTTCTAGAAGAGATCACTTTTACATGCTTAGCGGGTGGCAAAAAAAAACATCTGGAAAATGCAGTAACTGTAATTGTAATATACATTTTGTGTTATTTTTGACTATATGATACTTTCCACCACTGCACATTATTGCCATACAGCAACAATTTACCAACTACCCTCCCCCTAATATATATTTTTTAAAACTGTGTATATATTTTTATGACTTTAACAAATTCTTTTTAATTACTTGAGCCAACTAAAGCAATACAAATCCATAAAACATTTTTTAATGTAAATATAATACTTCATGCAGTAGAGAGTTAATAAAAAGACCCATGCACATATCTAATCTGGACCCTCCTGCACCATGAAAACGTGGTGTTCCACCTTAAAGCCGGAGTAACATCATGTTGCCTGTTGGTGGCGCTGTTTATTCATTTTTAATAACGCACCGAGCAATCCAAACACATAGGGGAAAATAAATAACATTAAAAGTGACTTTCCAGGTTGTTTTTGTACTGAATAGAATCACATTAATTCAAGAAATAATAAACAATGATGAACGTGCCTTCTTATCACCAACATGTTTGCATTTTTGAGTAAAGAAAACTTTTCAGCATGTTTATACACTGAAGAAAAAAAAAAAAAGACCTGGATGATGGGCTGTACTGGACTGTAAGGGGCGGAGCCTCCAGAAATTGGTATGGTTTGATTTTTTTTTCTAACGGTTGGACTGTAGCAAGTAAGAAAATTTCAGGCGACCATTTTGGACAAAAAAAAAAAAAACATATGCTGTTGATCCAGTGGAAGCCATTTTGTTTTGGTCACTCAATGATGTGACAGGCTAACTTGTCATTGCCTTTCAGCGTTAGATTTGAGCGTACAAAGTACGTAGCGTATCGTCTGAGAAGATAGTGTACCATTTAAGACTCGACACTTGAAAGTTCCATCTCTATCTCCAAACTTTAATTACTAAAGAATTTTTACACACATAGCACAACACTGTTGTTTAAGCTACCAAACAAATATCAGGAAGCACTCTTGTTAGTTAGCTAGTGCGAGATAGAAACTTCCTTAACAACTAGAATTTTTTTTTGGTTTTTTTAAATAGTATTGGCGTTCAAAATTACTGAGAAAGCTAGCTAAGCTCCATTAGGTACATAACCTGTAAATCCTTTTTTTTGATAACATTAGTTAGCTGGAAAATTAATATTAGCTAGAGTTTTTTTTGAAAATCAGCATGTCTGTTCATTTTTGTAGTACTGTTGTTAAACAAAAAAAATGCCCAAATAGCTAGCTAGCTCCATAAGTATTTATATAAACTATAAATATTTTTGTTCTCTAAAATTAGCTTGCTAGCTATACAAGTAACTAGTTGGCTTCTTCGTGTTAGCTAGAAAATATCTCTGTAATGACTAGCATGTTTGGTAGGATTTTTAGTAGACTAAAAGCTAGCTACCCTTATAGTATAAATACAATATTGTAAATATAATCTTGTTTGCCAACATGAACTTTTTAGCTAGCCAAGTAATTAGCCGGCAAGTTAGCGTTAGCTAGGAATTTCTTGACAACTTACTGAGGTGAGGTTGCAATTTGTAACTGTCGCCTACAACCAGTGAAACCTGCCTCGATTTGAAATTTCAATTCGTCAAGATTACTTGGAGTCATCTTCTCAACTACCAGTTCCTTCCCTGCCCCTGCTGAAAAAAAACAAACAACAACAGAAATTCATAGAATTTGTAATGGTTTTAATGGGAATTGTCTTGGTTTGAATAGAAACTGTAACGGTCCCTGTGAGTCTTGACTTCGTCTAATTTGTCGCCTTCTATCTAGTGGATACCATGAAGGACCAATAACGGTTTTAATGGTTAGCAGATGGTTTGTAATGGTATTTGTAGTGGAAACCATGAGAATTTCTGTGATTGTCCTAAAAATTATTTTCCAAGATCACTTTCTATACATGGCATACATCTTTCTTCTTTTTGTGCAGATTAATAACTTAAGTAGTCACAAAATGGAAAAATACAGAAGATGAGTCGACTCAGGACTTGACAATATCTTGAACAGTGAGAGTCATAACAAAAGAGTATCATGTCATTATATGGGAATATAATTGATAATATAATATAATATAATATAATATTGATTGAAAAGTCTTTTGACATAAGTTTTACTCCAGAGGTTCAGAAGTAGCTTAGAGTTCAGATTAAATGCTTACTAGTTGTGTTTGTAAACTAGTTTTGAGACTCGAGGCCTTACTTGTTTTCATTTTGAATATTTTCGGCACACTGTGAACATGTTCAACCGTTACCTGGTAACGCACGAGTGACGTCACAGCGACTTCATTTAAGGCGGAACGAGGAATTCGGATAAGAAGCTCGAGCGTCACTCGTTTACTTTTCTTATTTTTATTTTCAACAATATAAAAACGACTGTTTACCCGCAGGATTGACGCGAATGTGACTGTTTATAGTGATGAGTTTTAAAGCGCTCACATTCGTGTTTTCGCACTGAAATGAATGAATGAATGAATGAATGAACGAACGAGCTCGTGCTTTTACAAAGACTAGAAAACTAGATGATGCATCTGAAAAACAGAGAAGAAGTAAAGAGAGTGTAAACACCGCAGGAAGACTTGCGTGTTGCGCAACAAAGGGCTTCCTCACAAGTTTTGGAAACTTCTCAAACTCCGGTTTTACTTTCTCGACTCTACAGCAAAAACAAACAAGTGCTGATCGGAGAAATATCCATATTCAGGGATTATGTATTTACCACGACGCCTCTGTGAGTCGGTGTGTTCTCTTTCAGCTGTGCCATGCTGCAGATCTTCAGCTTTTTCACATCACAGAAGAGAACACAAAGCTTCTTTTCACGGCTGCCACCGGTCAAACAGCTCCGCGCATGCGCAAACAAACACAATCCACACAAGCCTCCAGGAACCATTTTCTAACATGCAACACAATGGGAAGGAAAACAACAACAACCACCCTAGAAAGGTTCAATCTAGAACCTTAATATTAAGGGTACACCAGTACAGTTTGTTTGTTTTTTCATGGGAGAACCCTTAAAGGTTCTATGTAGAGATCCTTACCAGACAGAGCTCTAGGCTTCTGAGTTTTTATTTAGCAAGGTGCCTTTACTGTACTGTACTTTGTGTAATAAATATCACATAAAGGAATGGAATAAAACACAATAAAGTCAAATGAAGCAGGAGTAAATAAATAAATAAAGATGACAAATGTAATAAAAAAAATTTTTAAGCAAAGTAGAACATACATATACAGCATAAAACCAAAATGAAATAAAATGAAGCAGAATAAAACAGACTACAAATAAATTGCAACATAATTGGAACAGTGAAAAAAACCCAGATTCAAATAAAATACAGCATAATAAATAGAATAAAATAGAAATATATGTAATAGAATATGCTGCTGACTAAAATAACAAATGAAAACATACAAATAGAACTGGAAAAAAACAATACAATGTAATGCAATTAAATAAAATATGAAAATATACTAGAGCAGAATAAAAGGTAAGAATTTTTTTATTAAAAAAGCATAATAAATACATTTTTATTTAATAATACAATAGTATAGGATAAAATGTAATAATGTTACAAACAAGAAGGAAAATAGAAATGTAATTTCTGCAAAACTGAATAGAATAGAATAAACTATAATACAGACAGAACCAGACAGAATAGAAAAATATAAGATAGCACCAAAATAAAATGAACTAAAACATCAGCAGTGTAGAATGAAACAGATCAGAATAGAAATGTAATATAATACAATAACAACAACAATAACAGAACAGAATCGAACAAAAAAACCAACAGAATAGAAATGTAATAAAGTGCAATCGTATCAGCAATAATAGAACAGAACCGAATAGAATTAAAAGTAGAAGAGTATAAATGTATGTGTTTCTGATGAGCATGAATTGGAAAAGTTCTGATATCATATATTTGGGTGTTTATGGAATCATTGAAATAATAATAATCGAATAAGTGAAATAATGTCAATTCAGCATACAGTTATCAGGGTGGCGGGGGGTTGATGGGGTCCGAGTGTAAATGTTTGAAGTGTAAATACTGACGTGCAGAGAATGTGTGGTCCTGTTCCTCCGGCTGATACAGAGCATCACAAAGCTATATTTAGCCCTTCAGAGTGTTAACGCATCACAGAGCTAACAGTGTGCTGGAAAACACCTCCATCCTGCTCTCTCTCTCTCTCTCTCTCTCTCTCTCTCTCTCACACACACACACACACATTAACAGGTTTGAGTTAAATACAGGAGCTGGTATTAAAGACGGCATTAACGTCAGGGTTTAATTAATGAAGTTTGGCAGGTTGCTCATGAAGCAAATAGCAAGTGTGTTTGATGTTTTGTCTCTTGTGGGTGTGGCCTGTCCAATGTTTGTTTTTTTGTTGCAGTGAGAAGGTAGCCTGCATGTACAGTTCACAGCTCACTATACGATTTATACACTCCACTTTCTTGTTCAAAATGTTTGTCTATTTTTGTGCATCAAATAGTAAACAGGAACTATCTGCAGGTAGGAACTAAATTTGTGTGATGTTACCACAGTTTCTATGGCTACTGACATACCATTGAGGTTCGTCAAGGTTCTATTTGCCTGGAAGGAACATGTGTAAGGTTTCATAGCTCAGTGGTTAGAACACCCTTCTTGTAAAGAAGGGGTCTTGAGTTCAATCCTCCCTGGGGCCTTCATGGGGATGCTTTGAAGGTGATCTCACACAGTGACTCAGGTTCTGAGCTTATATATCAGGAGTCCAGCAAGTCTCAAACCCACAATTCCTACTTTTGTGAGGGCCACTGTAGGAAATGAAGATGATAAAGTAACTTACATGATTTATAATAAGCTTTCAATCTAAACTACACTTTAAGCATCAATACAGGTTCTTCAAGGTTGAACTGGACATTCGCGACACCATAAAACAGAGAGAATATGCACAGAAACTCCACACTGTCAGTAACACAAGCTCAGAATCAAACCCAGGAGCATGGAGCTCAGAAGAAGCAGTGCTACCCACTGTCTCTGAAGGTTTATATCATCAAAATATTCCTTGAAGGCCCCAGTGAGAATTGGACTCACAAACCCTTGGTTATAAGGCCAGTGCTCTAACCACTGAGCTATGATGCCATTCTAGTTTTCGTAAGTTAGCATTATTAACAGTGTAGCACGCAATGACGAGTCCAACATAGCTCTTCTTACAGATCAGGACAAACCTGGTTGACTGGATTCTTTATTAACACAACAAGAACGAACTTAAAACAAAACAGAGCCATAGAATCAAAAGCAGCGAACTAGTGCGCACACACAAATCTCTGTGAGAGACTACATACATGTCATATATAAAACATGAAAACCCTGAGACTAAGAACCAGGAAAGTAGGATAATATTTGACTATGAGATATATGAGGAAAAAGTATGAGAACAAGGAAATTACAAGTAAAACACTAAGAACCATAGATAGATTTCTGGTTGCATTTCTGGGTGGATTTCTCATCACCTGAAGATGGACCCTCATAAGATAATATAAGCCTTAAGATCAATGAGGTCGCTCTTGGTGCTTGTGGATTGTCTCTTATGGGCGTGGCCTGTCCATTGTTTTGTTTTGTTTTTTGGATCCATTGACAAAGTAGCCAGAATGTAACTGCAGGACTAACTGCAGGTACTGTAGGAACTAAATTTGTGAGTGATGTTACGGCAGTTTCTGTGGCTACTGAAGTACACACTGAGGAACAGCACTAGCCAGCTAGCTTGCAAGGCTCCATAGACCAGTGGTTGTGAGTTCAATCCTCCCTGGGGCCTTCCTGGGGCCTTTGTGGGGCCGTTTGAAGAAAGAAAGGTGATAACTGAGTGAATCAGGTTCTCTGATCTGACATTAGGAACTGAGAACATTGGCACAGAAGATTCTCTGGAGCCAGATGAGTAGAATACTAAAAACGAGTTCAATTAAATCCTCCATCTAGGAACTAAGGATGAGAGAAACTACACTACTTAAAAAAAACCAAAACAACAATTCTTAAGTTAGAACAAAAGAGGTGTATCCCTTTTCAGGAAGCTGAGAATGCAATGAACCTTTAAAGAACCCCTGAAGAACCACCCCCCCTCCCCCCAGAGGGTGTAGGTTACTATAAGGTTAGGAAATACATATACTAGGAAAGTGGGAACCAAGAAAACTAGGAGAACTGAGGAAAACTAAGAGGTTATCAACCAGGAAAATAACCACAAAAAAACTAGAATACTAGAAATCTGGAAGCTGTGAGAGTAGGAGTTGAGGAAAAAGGGAACCAAGGCAGGAAACAAGACAGATATGAGGATTATCGGAACAAGGAAGGTGAAAAGAAGGAAACTAGAATTAGGACACTTGGAATTATAAAAAATTCCTGGACACTCAAACAAACAGGCAGCAAAATATGAAATAAGTATAAACCAGGGAACAGGGAGAGAAGGAACCCAGGAACTGAAGAACCCAAGGACCATGGCTTAGTATACTGGTAAAACAACAGACAATAAAAGAAATCTAAAGTTCTGCCTACAGGCTTTCTTCCACAGAAAACTGTTTTATACTCGACTTTAAAATCTCACTCTGTCTCCTTTAGAATAAAAACCCCAGACTCTATTTCCATACTGACACTTTCTGCTCTCTGAGGTTTGAAGATGCAAAAAAAATCCATTTTTAGTCTATTCAAATCTGCTCCACTCACAGTTCCTTCCAAACTGATCCGGGTTCAGCATCTGACACTGACTTTCAGCCATGGTGATGTAAGATCTGGAGCGAGGAAATGGGGTCAGTCAGAGAGTTGCGGATGATGTGAGAGAGCGCTTTGCTCTGCTTCAGTTGTAAAGCATTGCTGATGAAGCTCCGAGTGTGACTGAAATATTCATGAGGCAGAGCGAGCCGAAATCTGGAAAACGGAGGGCAGGCTGCAACTGATCTAAGATCAGAGTAGAGAGCTGAAAGATTGAAATAAAATTTAATCGTGATCAAGTGACGAATCAGTGAAGAGACTACAGCCTTACATCATTTTCTGTATCAAGAGAAACACCAGTTGGTGCTTGTGGTTTGTCTCTTGTGAGCGTGGCCTGTCCAATGTTTTTTATTCTTGTTCCAGTGAGAAGGTAGCCAGAATGTACAGTTCACATCTCACTGTACGATTTATACACACCACTTTTGTTCAAAATTTATGTGGCTACTGGAGTACCATTGAGAATAAGCGCAGGTTCTTAAAGGTTCTACTGTGGCCTGGAAGGAACATGTGAGAGGCTTCATAGCTCAGTGGTCTTGTAAACCAGGGGTTGTGAGTTTAAGCCTTACTGGGGCCTTCATGGGATGTCTTGACGATTGAAAGATAAGCTCACACAGTGATTCAGATCTTAAATATCACAGCCTCTCATTTCCTCTATGAGGTCCAATGAAGCTGATCAGTGAAATTCCCTTAATTATAATGTTTTTAAACTTAACTATATGTTAAGCAACAATACAGGTTCTTCAAGGTTCAGCTGGGCATTTGCGACACCATAACACAGAGAGAATGTGCACAGAAACTCCACACTGTCAGTAACTCGAGCTGAGAAGCCGTAACCATGCCCACTGCCTCTGAAGGTTTATAATAGTCAAAAAAAAAGTCCTTGAAGGCCCCAGCGAGAATTGAACACGCGACCCCTGGTTTACAAGACCAGTGCTCTAACCACTGAGCTATGGAGCCATGCTAGTAAGCCTGAAAAACATGCTTATAAAAGCAGTCACACCCTCAGTGCACATGTCATTCAGAATGAACAGAATAATAACATTTACTTTACGGGGTGTGAACCAACATGATTCGCATAATAAGATACAATGACAAGAATGTCACAAGGCTCTGTAGCCCAGTGGTTAGAGCACTGGTTTTATAAACCAGGGGTTGTGAGTTCAAGCCTCAGTGGGGCTACTGACCTCTTTTTTAAGATATAAGAGACAATCTCATGGACTGACTCAGGTTCTGATGTTTCCGAATAAAATGTTGGGAGCCGAAGAAGCTGGCACTCAACTGCTCAAGCATTTCTTGGACCTCAATACTCCACTTCCTGCTTCAGTGAGGTCCATTGATCTAGAAAATGCCATTTTTGTTATTTATAATCATTTCTTATCTGAAGTACAGTTTGAGTACTAATACAGGCTCTTTGAAGTTCTGTTCTGTTAAAACTCACCAAAACAGGGGAGAACTGCACACAGACAGTAAACTGACAGTAAACTTGAGCTCAGGATAGAACCCAAGAACCACTCACTGCCATTCCAGGTTTATATCCTCAAAAGGTTACACAAAGGCCCCAGTGAGGATTGAACTCACGACCCCTGGTTTACAAGACCAGTGCTCTAACCACTGAGCTATGAAGCCTTGGGCAACAACCCTTCCTCAACGCTCCATAGCTCAGTTTCGTTTCATTGGGGCCTTCAACTAATGCTCTGAAGAAGTTTCACAGAGCCTATGTTGTTTATTAAGTACTAACTTAATAAAGAGCTAACTGTACTAGCTATGTACACTGTGACTTCCTAGCAAGCTTTTCTTCATAATATCTCTAAGATGAAACCAGTAAATGAGAACTAATGGAACATTGGAACTCAAGTTGTAATCAGGGAACTGAAGAAACTTCAGACCAATCCAATGGTACATCATTGGGGGGGGGGCGGTGAGATGAGAAATAAGACTCTGGGAAACAATGAAGCTATGAGACAATTCATAAATTGTAGTGCATCTAAAAAGGTTCCAAGTAGAACCCTCTTATGAAACCCTTAAAGAGCTCTCCAAGAATAGATGAAACACCCAAGTGGTAGAAATACAAAAACACAACAGCAACAAAGAAATAACAAATTTTTATAGATACGTACAATATAAAAAAGCAGACCACAATCCATGCCGCCAAGGTTTGTGCAAATTCCTTCAACTGTGACAGACACTACAGACCATGTACCCATGGTTCTATGTACACTGGGGTTCTATGTGCACTGCAGTTCTATGTACACTGCGGTTCTATGTACACTGCGGTACTATGTACACTGGTGTTCTATGTACATGCGGTTCTATGTACACTGCGGTTTATGTACACTGGGGTTCTATGTGCACTGCGGTTCTATGTACACTGCGGTACTATGTACACTGGTGTTCTATGTACATGTGGTTCTATGTACACTGCGGTTTATGTACACCACGGTTCTATGTACACCACGGTTCTATGTACATGCGGTTCTATGTACACTGCGGTTCTATGTACACTGCGGTTCTACAAAACTCTAACGTTCACAACAGTATTTTATACACTCACGAGGTTAAAAGTCTCAACTTGTGTGTGCACATGTGCCAGAAGGTATCCAGGGGTTGGAAAAGCGCCCCTGGTGGTTAGGAGGAGCGAACTGCATTACAAGGTTCCAAGGTTTTAGCTCATTACAACATTTATAATTCTTTTAATTTATTTTTTAGGTATATTCCATGAATTCCAAAGAACCAGTGCACAATTTTAGCATTGAAACATTTTTCAGAGTGGTGTGCACACAATTTTATATTTATACGGGTTCAATCAGTGCTAAATGTTTTAACTCTGTACATTGAATGTTTGTTTCTGTATTTTTGCAAATTTTCTGTCATTTATTTTTGTATTTTCTATTTGTATTCTTGTCATATTAGCACGACTATAGCTATATCTATATATATTTCTAAAGTAACTTTTTTAATTTCCTCATGAGGGATTAATAAAAGTTAAAAATCTTTTCTTAAATAAAAGCAGTCGTCTTCTTTCAGCATCGGACAGCTTTCAGCATTTGGGGCCTAAGCCCCGCCCCAAAATGTATGATTGACAGAAATAGTGGCTATACACCGCTCCTGAACGGTGTGATGATGGAAGTGGAGGAATTTTTGTGCCTCTCGCATGCAACCGAGCTTTCACTGTGCTTCTGCCTGAAGAGGAGAAGATAGTATAAGAGAGGAGAGACGTTAATGGACCTGCATCATGGAGCGCAAACTGAAAACATCACAAAGGATTTACATGTGGAGTGACGACGAGGCTGCACGCGCGGTGCAACAGGATGGCAATTTAATGTGCATGAATGTGCGCGAGGATTAAAAATAAAATAAAGTATAATTTAAAAAAAGACCTTAAAATGATTCCTGGAGTTCAGCAAGCTGTCTGTGAGAATATTCGGGATTCATTGTAGACGCGTGAGCTCGAGGATGCACGTTTGCATAACTACACCCGTTTAGGATGCTTGCACTAAGGAACAGGGTTTAAGAGGCAGTTTTCTCCGGCGGACGCGGTCATGGGTGTGCTGCTGCTCTGCCTCCTTTTGCACGCGGGATTAGCGCGCGCCACGCACGACGGCTACGTGGAATGGTCGGATGGCAGTGACGACGACGACGACGAAACTGCCGATGTCGGCGCGAGGCAACACCGAGTCCGTGGTACGGAGCGCGCGGCTTCGGCGGGGGCCGGGGCGGAGGAGTTGCCGCGCGTGGTGGCCGCCTTCCTCCACACGGGCGACGCCTCCGCGCTCGCGCACGTGAACTGCTCGCGGCGTTACGAGCTCAGCAGCCTCGGTTCCGCTCCGCCGGCGCCTCCCGTCGCTTCCGTACACTCCGTTAGCGCAGCGCTGGACGCCGTGTCACGCGCCGCCGAATTCCTGAATGCGCTTTCGCGAGAAACGAAGCAAGAAGACCAGCAGCAGCAGGTGTGGTATCGCGCACTGCTTCGGAGCATGCTGGACCGTGAGCCCAGGATCCACCGCGTCGCGCTCGCACTTCACACTGAACAGCTCCACCTCCAGGCCATGAGGATGGACGGGCACGTGGAGCTGCAAGAGTTTTCGGTTGAGGAGTCCGAGTGGAACCGCCAAGCCCGGAAAAAAACCCGGATGATAACGCAGACCCGAAGCTCCCAAAGCACACAAGGTCACGTGCAGTGGTCTGCGCCTTATCT